>NC_054700.1:51705794-51710794 GCF_016097555.1 Gigantopelta aegis
TTGTTTTAATTCCCATCTGTAAGGCTAAACACTGTCCACTTGGTCCAATGAAGTAGTTTTCGTAACAAACCACATTTCCTTTATTTTCAGGTAATACTTTGTTGAGCAATTTTGTAGCTCAATGGTCTTTGACACCATGCCTTTAAGAAAATATTGTTTGATTTCTCTCGACTGAAATATTGATTTACCGTTATAACCAACACCCGTCAGCTCTCACTTTGATTAGTGTTTCAGGTATCACGTTTCCTCACAAAGTAATTACTTCATGCTTTTTAGCGCCAAAGGATAAAAACGGTATTACAAAATATAAATCAGATTGCGCATGGTTGTGCCAACAGCCTTGGCAGACTATATGCGCTGTAGTCTGTTACGATGATGACGTCATAACATTTATTTTCGTTCATGCATCCCGCTAATGTTCTAGCACGCTGCTCTGGGCACGTAACTGAGCTGGCCTGCTAGCTGGCAAGGACAGACGTAAATGGTATACTTAACCAAATAAAATTCCAAAGGCAATAATGTTAACGTAGTTGGCTTTAAAAATAAAAATAAAAAAAAAAATAAAAAAATATTTGCACTATATCGACCAAACTGTGACTCATAAATATGAATACTCCAACTCCTCCCTCAAAATTATTAAGTGAAAAGAGTGGAATCTTCCATGATTTATTTTTGACATAGTTGGACGTTTTTACAACACCTTTAGTTTCGTACAAAATTGTAGTACTTAATTTTATAGGTACCCCATACATGCTTCAAGCGCATGGCGACATAACACACTACTTGGTACCGGATGAAATAAAATTAATATAATTATTGGCCAATTAATGTTTCGGATAATAATCTCTGTCACATTTATCACCAATCACAGCACTGGCGGTATTAACTCCGCTATTAAAAAGTTCAGGTCACTTCGAAATTTGACCCAGCCGCATGTTATTTGGTTTAGTGCTACCTAAAGAAACTTTATCAAAGTTGCATAATGGCGGCTTTATTTCTTTTGAAAAGATGATTAGAGTTTGTTTTGTTTGTTTTTGTTTTGTTTAACGACACTACTAAAACACATTGATTTATTAATCATCGGCTATTGGATGTCAAACATTTGGTAATTTTTGACATATACATGTAGTCTTAGAGAGGAAACCCGCTACATTTTCCATTAGTAGCAAGGGATCTTTTATATGTACCACCCCACAGGCAGGATAGCATATACCACACCATTTGATATACCAGTCGTGGTGTACTGGCTGGAGCTAGAAATAGCCCAATGGGCCCACCGACGGGGATCGATCTCAAACCGACCGCGCATCAAAAGGTGATTAGAGAGAAACCTGCTGTCACCATGCAATGGGCTCCTCTTTCCGATTAGCAGCAAGGGATTTTTTATATGCAGCATCCCACTGAAGGCTTGCAGGTTATTTCATTATACTAAACAACCAGGAAGTAATTTATTGGGTCACAATACTTCTAATTTATCGTACCAAACAAATTGGGAAATTAATATCTTTCACTTTCGATTGTACTTAGCCCGAATACTGTGGCGGTAAGAGCGCTAGACGGCCATTTCGACACTTATGACGGTCATTATTGTGACCTTCCCGATCCACAATAACCACTAACTGGATTAAAAACTTTAATAGACCGCAGAAGTCACGTGTACCAAGATTGATAAATCCGAATTATCCAATCATGGTACTAAACAATTGCCATGTGTACAAGTTATCACATGCAATTAAATACAATTATTAGATATAGACTGTGTGATATTTAATATCACATTATTCAATGCAATAAACTAATTGCCCGATTAATAAATTGACTAAATAGCTAAAACATTGAGCAAACACTTTCTTGACAAAATTACATAACAAGTAGCAAGTGTTTAAATGTTTTTATATAAAAAATATATGTTTAAATAAATAAAGTTTTCCCACAGAATTCTGGCATTTAAGTTATTAATTAATAGTCACCAAACGAAAATCAGTCCATCACGAAAAGTTTCAATGCAAGACTGCCAAGGGCTGCTAAACAAGATGACCGGTCGCCGCTCCTTCATGCCTTGTTGACGTGGTAACTTCTGACGGTGCTGGACAGGAGATACTCTAACTTCGAGTTCTGAAGATTGTGCGTTGATTCCCAGTTTATATAGGCATCTGAAGACGTGTGCAACAGAATGCACTCCACAAGAACATCGTGCAGAACTCATAACTTACGATGTAAATTAATTCGCCGACCAATCAAATCATTCCAAAAACAGAGAATACTGTATATCAAAACTGCACAATCTGTGCCTACCAACCTGTAGTCAACGATTCCAAATGTCAATGTTCATCTAGCTCTCTTACGGTCAGAAAGGAAATGTTTTATTTAACGACGCACTCAACACATTTTATTTACGGTTATATGGCGTGGGACATATGGTTAAGGACCACACAGATAGAGGAAACCCGCTGTCGCCACTTCATGGGCTACTCTTTTCGATTAGCAGCAAGGGATCTTTCATATGCACCATCCCACAGGCAGGATAGTACATACCACGGCCTTTGTTACACAAGTTGTGGAGCACTGGCTGCAACGAGAAATAGCCCAATGGGTCCACCGACGGGCATCGATCCCAGACTGACCGCGCATCAACCGTCAGAGTACTCGGGCTAGATTACTCTGTACGTATTTTTGAAACGTATCCTCTTTGGTAGAAAGTCCCGATAGCTGTATTATATATTTTGAAAAAAGAAAAAGAAAAAAGATAAGGCTTGTTTTGTTGAACGACACTACTAGAGCACATTGATTTATTAATTATCGGCTATTGGATGTCATATTTTTGGTAATTTTGACATTTTGCAAAACATTTTTTCCATTGCCAAAATACCATGTGCTGTTCATTGCAGCTTCATCCGTTTAGAAGCGTATTAATCCTCGAAGATTTCTGAAACAGCCATGTGCACAAAGTTTTGATTATTGCGGAAGATGCCAGCGGGAAATAAACAGAAAAGCAGACACTATGATTCTTCATTCTTCCTGAATATTGATTCCAGAATTTATGTGCAAATAAATCCCGGTATACGGGTTTGCGGAATATTGTCTAACAAAGAAAATTGTTATTTTATCGTCGATCGCTGGCTGTCTGTCTATTTGTATGCACGATACTGCAAAAAAGTTATCACTTTGGGCTTTTCTTTTGTTGGGGTTTGTTTTTTGTTTGTTTGTTGGGGGTTTTTTTTGTGGGGTGGTGGGGGTTTTTCTTGCTATTGTTAAAAAGAAAGGATCGTTTCTCTTTTGTTGTGGTATGTTTCGCTTTTGCTTTTAGGTTTTTTTATAAATATTTTATTTTGGTGTGTGTGTGTGTGTGCGTGTGTGTGTGGGCGCGCGTGTTTGTGTATGTGTGCCTATGTGTGTATGTGTGTTTGTGTGTATGTATGTGTGTGTATGTATGTGTGTGTGTGTATACGTGTGTGTGTGTGTGTGTGTGTGTACCTGTATGTGTTTGTGCGTGTGTATTTGTATATGTATGTGTGTATATGTGTGTGTGTGTTGTGTGTGTGTGTGTGTATGTGAGTGTGTGTTTGTGTGTATGTGTGTGTGTGAGTGTGTGTTTGTATGTCTGCCAGTGCATTCCAAACTGAAAAGTATGTCTGTTTAAATATTTGCTTGTTAGAAAATGCAAGTTTTGAGTCTTAAAAACGTTGCGTCAAGGGCTTCTTGAAAAATAAGTCCTTAATATACTGCATTGAAATTAACGATATTAATAACTGGAACTATTGAAAATCTGGTCCAAAATACACGTTTCAAGTCAAACTTAAGTCACGTGACAACTGATAATGTATTTTTAGTTGTTTATAAATTTGGTTTAACTGTCAATCAAAATATGTCAGTAAAGTTAAAAGTTAAGGTTTGTTTTGTTTAACGACACTACTGGAGAACATTTATTTATTTCTCATCGGTTACTGGATGTCAAACATTTGTTAATTGTGACATATACTCTTACAGAAGAAACGCGATACAATTTGTTTCATTAGTAACAAGGGATCTTTTATATGCACCATCTCACAGACAGGATAGTATATACCATGGCCTTTGATATACCAGTCGTGATGCACTGGCTGGATCGAGAAATACCCCAATGAGCGGCTGACGGGGATCGATCCTGGACTAACCACTCTCAGGCGAGAGCTTTACCACTGGGCTACGATCCGTACCTACTCTCTAGGTTACGATATGTGCTACTTAAAGGGACATTCCTGACTTTGCTGCATTGTACGATGTTTCCGACTAATAAAATATTTCTACGATTAAACTTACATATTAAAAATATTTTCTTGTTTAGAATACCAGTGCCTGTATATTCAATGTGTTTCTGGTCGTCTTGATATTTGTAAGAAGCCCAAACTGGATTTTGTCTTCAAATAATTTCGTACGTACGAAAAAAAAATATTTTAGGAAATAAAATTAAATTTAACCTACTACAAATAACAGAACTATCAGAAACATGTTTAATATACAACCACTAATATTTTATGCAGAAAAATATATTTGATGTGTAATTACAATCGTTAAAATGTGTCTGTTAGTCGATAATATCTTAAAACTTGCAGCAAACTCAGGAATGTCCCTTTAAAAAATATGTTTATATGCTGTATTGAAATTAACGATATTAATAACTGAAACTTTAAAATCTAGTTCAAAATAAACCTGTCGAGTCATATCAAACTTAAGCATGTGACAGCTGATACTCTACTACTAGTGCCAGTACCAATTTATTTATCACTTTGTTTTAACTAGTCAAGAATCAAAATCTGCCAGTTAAAACAATATTATATAAACCTTTTGCGACGTAATAAAATAATATGTTTGTCGAACTGACATAGGACTAGGAGCGACAAGACAGTAAGAATCATTACGAGCAGTAATGTTTTCAGGGCCAGACACTCGATCGGCTGATGATCTCAGATCCAATATGGACGACACAAACATGTCATTATATCATTATATTGTCTGGTTTC
>NC_054700.1:51713294-51718294 GCF_016097555.1 Gigantopelta aegis
AACGGGTACATGTGCAGGGGGCTGGTATTGGGCGTTGAAACCTTTACCTGCCCAAGCTAAAAATAAAACAAATTAAATATATTCTGGGGTAGCATCGCCCCATATATAAACTTAGCTCAACACAATCTATAACCCCAACCCCTCTGAAATCACTGCACATGCGCCTTTTGATAATTTTTCATTTTTTAGCAAGGGATCATTTATATGTACAGACAGGATATCACATACTACGGGCTTTTATATACCAGTCATGGCGCACTGGCTGGAACGAGCCCGCCGGTTGGGATTTATTCTAGACCGACCGCGCATTTCCAAAAAACCCCACCTTTTTAGGTCTAAGTAATGAATTAAAATAGCATATAGTCTTGATAAATGTAAATCGAACACAACACCCTCTTACCTCTACCCCTAGAGCGTTAAGTAATTATTAACACCCCCTTACATGTAACGCATATGCCAACCGCTGGCCACTGTCACAATTTCAAGGCAAATCTCCCACCGACCTCTGGAAAGGTGTTGTACCATACCTCTATGGATATAAATATGTTTTGGAGATACGAGACGACCTCTAAATCAAGACAGTTAAATTTGTTCAAAATCACGTGAGAAGCTCAGCGCCTGCACAAATCAAGTAAAGTTCCAGTTCTACTGGCGTCCCGCTAAAAGAAGAAAATCAAAGCTGGCCATTGAGTTTGTAGATGACCTAGATAATATAGATAAGCGAGCATTGCGAAACTATAGCGATGTGGTGGACCTTTCATGTACCAAACAGAACTGGATCATCTATTCTAAGTTAAACTTTGTTTTGTTTAACGACACCATTAGAGCACATAGATTTATTTATCATCGGCTATCAGGGGTCATTTATATGCGCCATCCAACAGAGAGGACAGCACATACCACCGCCTTTGATATACCAGTCGTGGTGCTACCGACGGGGATAATTCTTGCGAACAATGTCATCAAATATATATGCACTTCCACATTTAAGAATAAACACATATGTCAAGTGTACCAAATACAAAATGGCCGCCATATTACATACTATTAATTTAATTATGTAGTTATTTTTAGTGATACAATTATATAAAATAATTATCTTTGCATTTAATATGATGATTTTGTCACACCACATTGATACTATAATTTGTTTTTAATATATATTAATATAAACATATAAGAATCGTGTAATAATGGTGAAAATAACACTTACACATCTACGATATGTCTGACATTTAACAACCGGCTGGTGAAACTAATTTCATATTAAGTTTTTTTTAATAAGCATACTGCTCTTAAAAACCTCACTAATAAATTCAGTTGTCATAAATAACAAGATTTTCAAGCTGCACTGCTGTAATGCTAAGGCAGATCAGTCCGGCAAATTGTGAATTTTTTGTTACAATATTGACAGAATACATCAATTAAATAGCTTCCTTTGTTTTCATGCCATCAATAATCACATTAAATATTTCACGGTCACTTAATATATAGTAGGGTCTACATGTTAACTGCTATAAAATAAGCATGTTCTTCCATAAAGTGCATACAGCATTGTGTTACATTTGAAATAATTTAGTAATTACTTATTAACTTCCAGTTCATTTTTAGTTATATTTGGATTATATAAAGACTTGGTGCTCTTTTAACGCAAATAAAACGGAAATTAAATATTTTTGCACTTACTTTTTGGTATCAAAACAAGATCGGTTGCTTCTTTATTAGTATTAAAAACAGAATGCATGAATGAAAGAAAGAACGAACGAACGAACGAATGAACGAACGAACGAACGAACGAACGAACGAACGAACGAACGAATGAATGAATGTTTAACGACACCCCAGCACATAAAACAAATCGGCTACTGAGTGTCAAACAAAGGGACATCAATTTAAAACATCAATTTAAAATTCCAAACTTATTAATTAAAATAGTGTAGACAGCTATGAAAGTAAGAACGAAAGAAATGTTTTATTTAACGACGCACTTAACACTTTCTATTTACGGTTATATGGCGTCAGACATATGGTTAAGGACCTCACAGATATTGACAGAGGAAACCCGCTGTCGCCACTTTATGGGCTACTCTTTTCGATTAGCAGCAAGGGATCTTTTATATGTACCATTCCACAGACATAGTAGTACATACCACGGCCTTTGGTATACCAGTCGCGGTGCACTGGCTGGAACGAGAAATAGCCCGATGGGCCCACAGACGGGGATCGATCCCAGACCGACCGCGCATTGAGCGAGCGCTTTGCCACTGGGCTACGTCCTGCCCCAGGTATGAAAGAGTGACACTTATTAAAGACAGGATGAAGTAGGATGAACTAGGATGAAGTAAGATGAAGTAGGCCTAAATTAATATTAAATGTGAAAAAGACAAAAACAAACGCTGTGGTCAGACCATGAAAACAATGCAAGGAGCTGTGGTAAACAAACCAATTATGAACATAAAACGAGAAACATATTTGAAGGAAGTAAATGTTTTATTTAACGACGCACTCAACACATTTTATTTACGGTTATATGGCGTCAGGCATATGGTTAAGGACCACACAGATATTGAGAAAGGAAACCCGCTGTCGCCACTTTTTGGTTAGCAAAAAGGGATCTTTTACATGCATCATTCCACAGACAGGATAGTACGGCCTTTGTTACATCAGTTGTGGAGCACTGGCTGAAACGAGAAATAGTCCAATGGGCCCACCGACGGGAATCGATCCTAGATCGATCGTGCATCAGGCGAGAGCTGTACCACTTTACATCCCGCCCCGAGAAATATATTTGAAAACATTATCACAGATTCTTATAGAACTAATCTTAAAATGTTCAAGAAATACTGAATATGTATGAGAATGAAAAACGGAACATTACCGAATTGTTTAGTTGTACAGTGTATTATTAATAGCGATGTGTGTATATGCACCACGTCACCATCTGTCGTGTCGTTACGTGTTGTCTTGGCTTAATATAGTCCGTTTAGGATACAGTTCTTCACAGAATAGTAGGTAGCTACAAGTGCCTTTTAACAATGCCGGAAGTATCTACTGAACACTCTCCGAAGTGGTCAGACTAAGCCCACAGCTAAAAGCTGATGGGGAATGACAGGTGTATGGTACGGATAGCCACAAGCGACAAGCACTTGTCGCGGTTGGAGAGACAAGGACTGGGATGTGGACAGCGAAAGAAGTTGAAAGATAGGAGGAGTTGCCAGATCGGGAAGAAATGAGATGGAATTCAAAAGAGTCAAAAGAAAGGCGACAGTGGGATTAAAAACAAATATATATTATTATTATTATTTTCTTTTAAACTCTGATATGCATTTTCAAATCTTTGTTTCATTATTGCAAGTAAGCTGACCTCTGTAGGTTTTAAATAACCCATCGGTTTGAAGAAAAGAGGTTTGTTTTGTTTAAAGACACCACTAGAGCACATTGATTAATTTGGTAATTCTGATTCGTAGTCATCAGAGGATATTTGTATACGCACTTTCCACAGATAGGAAAGCACATACCACGGCCTTTGATGCAATGGCTAGAGCGAGAGAAAAAACCAAATTAGTTGTATGGATCCACCGAGGTGGTTCGATCCTGCGATGCAAGCACCTCAAGCGAGCACTCAACCGAATGAGATTTCTTTCTTTCTTTCTTTTAACTTTATTAATGTGCCTATATCCAAAAGAGGGGTGGGACGTGGCACAGTGGTACAGCGCTCGCTCGATGCGCGTTCGGGGTGGGATCGATCCCCGTCGGTGGGCCCATTGGGCTATTTCTCGTTCCAGCCAGTGCACCACGACTGGTATATCAAAGGCCGTGGTATATACTACCCTGTCTGTGGGATGGTGCATATAAAAGATCCCTTGCTTGTAATCGAAAAGAGCAGCCCATGAAGTGGAGACAGCGGGTTTCCTCTCTCATTATCTGTGTGGTCCTTCACCATATGTTTGACGCCATATAACCGTAAATAAAATGTGTTGAGTGCGTCGTTAAATAAAATAAAAATTCTTTCTGTTTATATCTAAATGAGGTTCAGGCACGTCTATCCCACGTCTAGTCCCTGACATAACCAAGGGCTGGGCGTCGGACAGATTAACGACTGAGCTAAACTCTTCCCCTTCACTGATTTGAAGTTCTATGAACTTGTACGAACTTTATTAATGGTAAGTGACCCTCAACCACGAGAAATACATTTAAAAAAAATAAAATAATACTTTAATAAATGTTTTCTCTACTGATGGAAAGAAATAAGTGATCACATCAACACTAACAGGAAAGAGTGACTGCAACCAAAACCCCTCACACATAGTGCCAGGGTGTTAACTGTGACATACATTCCCGTGTTATATCTTTGTATTTTATACAGCCATCATTATGCTGATGGTAAATTCAGTTCGGTCTGTAATACAAAGTGTTCTCTTATTTATTTCTCTTAGTATATATAACGAAGAAGAACAAGAAGAGGAGAAATAGAAGGAGAAGAAGAAGACGAAGAAGGAGGAGGAGAAGAAGAAGAGGGAGAAGAAAAAGAAGAAGAAGGAGAAGAAGAAGGAGGAGAAGAAGGAGAAGGAGGAGAAGAAAGAGAAGAAGGAGGAGAAGGAGAAGGAGGAGCAAAAGGAAGAAAAGAAGGAGGAGGAGAAGGAGGAGGAGAAGAAGGGGGAGGAGAAGGAAGAGGAGAATGAGGAGAAGGAGAAGGAGGAGGAGGAGAAGGAGGAGTAGAAGGAGGAGAAGGAGAAGGAGGAGGAGAAGGAGGAGGACGAGAAGGAGAAGAAGGAGGAGGAGAATGAGGAGGAGGAAGAGGAGAAGGAGGAGAAGGAGAAGGGAGGAGAAGGAGACGAAGGAGGAGAAGGAGAATGAGGAGGAGGAAGAGGAGAAGGAGAAGAAGGGGGAGAAGGAGACGAATGAGGAGGAGGGAGGGAGAGGAGAAGGAGGAGGAGAAGAAGAAGAAGGAGGAGAAGAAGAAGGAGGAGGGGGAGAAGGAGGAGGAGGAGAAGGAGGAG
>NC_054700.1:52037056-52183032 GCF_016097555.1 Gigantopelta aegis
TGCTCATCAGTAAACAGACTTGTTGCACTGGCCACGTCGCCATCTTTGATTTTTTTGCGCCACTGTTACGTTGTGGCGTGCCGATGGGTCAATATGGGTCCCACATAAGGACGGCGGTTTACGGAGTCCTGCTGCCCTCATACGCGTCGACGGTATCCGCGGGGACCCTGTCCACGTGAGCCCCTCACTGGTGATGGTGTTAGCTGCTGGCAGCATCCGATTTCCTAAGTGGGTCACCCGGATGTAACCGGCCCCTATAGGGCTGCTGTTTGTCAACCCTCGGCGCGGCCGGTGCTTGGTCGATCGTTTCACAGATCCAGTGATTTGGTGACGTTGAGAAAGGCGTGCGATTGTCGAAACATGACATCCCAATTGTCTGGCTACAGCAGTACGGGTCTGTCCCGCTTGCAACTCCCGATGGCAATCCCTCGCTGGAGTTGCGTCAGTCGCGGCATTTTTAAAATGTGATTCTGTTGTCCTGTCACTACTCAATTGAATTTAGTGGCGATTAAATCGCCAGGTGTGTAGGCTTTATAAGGATTTCAATGAGTGTGGTTTGCACTGGATTCATATACGGAATGATCCAGCAACGTGCAAACAACGTGTTTTGTGGAGAATTTCGTGACGTCACACAGGTAAGGAAATTGACACGCAGGTTGAACTGCGGTGTGGGTGTGTGCCATGTCCCTTTAACACAGTTGAGGTTCAAAATTTCCACCAAAGATACTGGCTTTACAAAGTGCAATTCTTTCGCATTTTTCCAGGACCTGCGTTTTCTTTTTGCGTTTTTAGTTATATATAGGTTGTGTGTGCCCCCCCCCACCCCCCCCCTTTTGGCAGCTTCTACGCCACTGCTGGTTTAGCCGAATCTCTCTCTCTCCTCTCTCCTCCTCTCTCTCATCCGTCCTCCTTCTCTCCTCTCTCTCTCGCTCTCTCACACACACACACACGATTAGACCATACTGCTCGGGGAGATCAAACATCGAAACAAACGAAGCCCATGATTTTGTTTATTCAAATTATTGCATGGACTAATTGCACCCTAATTTATATCCAAAAGATAATAATTATTGCGAAGACTGGCTAGTACTTAATCCATTATGGTGACCCAGACAATCTGTTAGAAGTGTCCCTGATACAAGACGCACGAGCTAATTGAGAAATAGACATTGTTTTAGTTTTGACTTGGGCTTGTAGGTCAAAGAAAATGCGGACATGAAATTGAAAACGTTTTATCATCTAAGCCAAATCGCTGTTATTTTCGTGTTACTACATATTATTTGTAAAGTTTATTTGTTTTATTTAACGACGCCACTAGAGCACATTGATTTTTTATCTTATTATCGGCTATTGGTCGTCAAACATATGGTCATTCTGACACTATTTTTTGTTTTTTAGAGGAAACCCGCTGGCGCCACATAGGCTACTCTTTTTACGATAGGCAGCAAGGAATCTTTTATTTGCGTTTCCCACAGACAGGATAGCACAAACCATGGCCTTTGTTGAAGCAGTTATGGATCACTGGTTGGTGCAAGTGGTTTACACCTACCCACTGAGCCTTGCGGAGCACTCACTCAGGGTTTGGAGTCGGTATCTGGATTAAAAATCCCATACCTCGACTGGGATCCGAACCCAGTACCTACCAGCCTGTAGACCGATGGCCTAACCACGACGCCGGTACATAATATTTGTTTATATTACTTGTTTTTACTGTGGTGTTCTTTAAAAATTTACCATTTATGAACATTTATCTGTACTTTAATATTGTTAGAAGTTAAAGTGTATTGTGTAATGACACCACTAGAATACATTGATCATAGGCTATTGGATGTCAAACACCACGTTGTCATCAGAGGAAATCCCGCTACATTTTTTTTTAATGCAGCAAGGGATCTTTTTTATGCTCTTTCCCAGACAGGAAAACACATATGACCAGATGTGGTGCACTAGTTGGAACGAGAAAAAAATCCAATCAGGTGATACTCAACCGATGCCTCAAGATATTGAGTTGAAATATTGTGTACTTTTATTGTTAAATTTACTTAGCATTTTTGTATTTACAATTTTGAATCAGTTGCCATTTTAACAATATTCGTCCTAATGCCTACAATTTTCACTAAACGTGGCAATCGGTGTTTGTGTATGTGTGAAACCAAGTGAATATTTCCTTTTGTGACCAGATCAGGCCCTTTTAAGGGCCACTATGGGCAACCTTGGGAGACATCTCAACACCAACGAGGTCCCAGTAACGAGCTACTCTCGGCATACTAAGTTCAACAATATATATAGCTCCCCATTTCCATTTAGGCGGACCGTTCAAAAATGCATCAAATGTCCTACATTCAATTTGGCTTAATCCTACGGGATATTCCAAATACCATAGCACCAAAACCACCTCCACCTGCTACCGATTGGACGTGCTACTCTCTTACACCTGGCAATGCAGACAGTCCCCTCTTCCACCCACCCCAACCCTTTCCTGTCCTGGACGGAGGAGCCAGCTGAGGCCGGCACTTGTGCCCATGACAGCTGTGCGCTAAAACAGCTTGCTCTGAATGTGCACGTTAAACCCTATGACCTGACATAACCTGATTATGAAAGCACTCCGTTTAAAATTTCAGTCAGGTCAAGTCATATTTAAATTGCATATTCAGAGCAATTTTGGTTCTTATTGACGAACACAATTTGAGACCACTGTCTGCATTTTTATTTTTGGTGAACCCTCTAAATTTGTGCCCAACTGTTAATCTAGTGTACACTTGTTTGGCTGGATTAGACTAAATGTATTGCATATTTCAGTCCATCGCATTTCCCCTTCCCCTCCTACTAGTTAACCAATTAACACAGGTACCAAGCATTAGCCAGCAGAACAATACTGTTGAATTACGTACTTTACATGAACATGCACGCTCTTTGAACTGAATACACATTACGCTGTGTAGCTTTGTACTTGCTTTGGTGGTCTGTATGGAGAGATGGTAAGAACACATGTACGTACACCTGGTTGCGATGCAATACACATGAACACCTGCATACATGTGCATGGCAGATGCAGACTATAACATAAAAACAAGTTTGTCAACTGTTGGGTTTTTTCGTTTGTTTGTTGTTGTTTTTTTATCTGTTGCTTTGATATTGCAAGGACTATGCGGTCACGAACATGCTTCATTTTGCCAATCCCAATCTTGGAATAGTGGTAGTCCACTTACTGCCAGTGCAGGAAGGATGAAGTTGTTTTGTGCCTTGCTCGGACGCATTCATTTAAGTCTAGAATCGTGATCGATCCCCGCCAGTGAGATTATGTCTCATTCCAGCTACTAAGGCATGGGTATGTACTAACATGGGGGTGTGGGGGGGGGGGGGGGGGGGGGGGCCCGGGGTGGCTATATTTATAAATATAAAAAATTGGGGGGTGGGTGTGGGGGAGGGATATAGCCTATAATAATGACCGCGGGGTGCATTCGAAAGGGGTGGATAGGGTGGGGGGCATGGTGTGGGTTCAATGGCCTGGGAGATGAAATTAAATGTATTTCACGGTCTGAACCTGCTTCCCTAAGAAAAGTTTTAATTTCAGGTGTTAAAATGTCACATTTCCGGCCTTCTGAACAGAGTAACTGGAAAAGTGGGAGAATGAGGACTATTATGTCGGTACCTTTTAGGATATTAACATTTATTCCATTGATAGTAATATAACGTTGAATAAAAATGGGACCGACATGGAATTTTACCCAAAATATACCAGATTCTTCTTCGTAGTCTTTTATTATTTAGTTTTTGTACTTATTTTAACGCCTGAAAAAAGAAGAAGAAAATAAATCAAAATATTATAAACCAGTAAAAGATTTAGCGTGGATGAAATAAATCTTAAGTTTTCCCAAAATAAAGTTGTATGGATCAAATTAACAGGGGGACTATACCAGGTCCGCAACAATAACAACACTAGCACTAGATACAACCTATATCAAAGTTCCTTTTGGAAATCACGCCAACACACATTTACATATTAACAAAGTAGCTCGCAATCTAATTAAAATTAGCTCCACTATTACATGTGGATCTAAAGACAGCCAGTTGGAGCTCATGTCCACCAATCAAAACCTTACTTGCAGAATCCTGCCAGTGATTTAAAACTAACAACACTGCGTAGTCCCCAATGTCCAGGTAACATTTCGTCTGTAAATAATAATTTAAATATTGACCAATCACACTTCGCCTTTTATAACGTTATTTGGGAGCATATAAATTCTAAAAATATCGGGCGAAGTCTATTTTAGTGGTCGCAGTACAGCGAACCATACCAATACGTACGGGGTGGGTTATCAGTCTTCAATTTTACATTAAAAATTATTTATTTATTTATAAAATTTAAAAAAACTAAATCAGTCTTTAGTTTTACATTACAAATTATTTATTTTATAAAATAAAACATGTTTTAAGGCATTCGTAATTCACACGAAACATGTCGTATACCCTCAGGATAATTCGGAATGTTTTCAAATTATTTTTAAATCACTGGCAGGATTCTGCAAGTAAGGTTTTGATTGGTGGACATGAGCTCCAACTGGCTGTCTTTAGATCCACATGTAATAGTGGAGCTAATTTTAATTAGATTGAGTAGCTCGCAGATGAAACGACTCGTGATCGTTGGTCAAATCGGCGGTAAACATGCATGCATAGAGAATAATAAACGCGTTACCAGTTATTATCAAATTTATGTCCCGAGTGAAATAATAAATAATGACATTGGTACAACTAGTCGAGAATACACATGCAAAATAAACAGCTCCAGATAAAACCTGTAACCTAAGTTCCGTTTGCAAATCACGTAAACACATTTATGTAACTAAGCATATCGCAGACCCGGCGATCATTTGTAACTTTGGCGGTATAAACACACACTGGTGTGTATGTATGGCAACTGGTGAAAAAAAAAGGCATATTTCATTATGGGGTATTTTCCCAAATCAAATTGAATGGATAAAATTAGCATATAAATATATTTGACATAATAAAAAACCAAAAAATAATAATAATAGTAATAAAAAAAAAAACCCGAATATTTTCCCAAATCAAATTGTATGGATTAACATTGAAAAAAATCTATACACAAAAAAAAACACCCAGTAGAGAGAGATATCTACAACGACATTCCTAGAAAAAGAAAATATACATATAGCTGTACGTTATACAAACAGGCTCTGTACCGAAGTTCTTTTTGGAAATCACTCCAGCACACATTTATTTAACAAAGCTCATAAACGACATGTAACCCACGATCGTTGGTCAAATCGGCGGTAAACGTATACAGGTAATATTGGTACAATTAGTGGAGGAAATGGTAAATGGGTGTTACAGAGAATACATCTGCAACAACAACAGCTCCAGATAAAACCTGTACTCGTGTTCCTTTTGGAAATCACGCCAACACACATTTATGTAACAAAGTTCGTAAACGACATGTAACCCGCGATCGTTGTGATCGTTGGTCAAATCGGCGGTGCACGTTTACAGGTAATATTGGTACAATTAGTGGAGGAAAAGGTAAATGGGTGTTACAGAGAATACATCTGCAACAACAACAGCTCAGATAAAACCTGTACTCATGTTCCTTTTGGAAATCACGCCAACACACATTTATTTAACAAAGTTCGTAAATGACATGTAACTTGTGATCGTTGGTCAAATCGGCGGTACACGTTTACAGGTAATATTGGTACAATTAGTGGAGGAAAAGGTAAATGGGTGTTAGAGAGAATACATCTGCAACAACAACAGCTCCAGATAAAACCTGTACCATTGTTTCTTTTGGAAATCACGCCAACACACATTTATGTAACAAAGTTCGTAAACGACATGTAACCCGCGATCGTTGTGATCGTTGGTCAAATCGGTGGTACACGTTTACAGGTAATATTGGTACAATTAGTGGATGAAAACATTATTTATATATTTATGTAAAACCACTGTGTAAAGAGCTGTGGGAAAAAAGTACAATATAATACATAAGTCAAGGTAGGTATATTTTAAAACTTTGTACAGAAGTGTTTAAAAAAAATTACAATTAATGCTGGATGGAGTTTAAAAGATTCTAAAACATTTCTGTTGCCAAATATATCATTTCTTGTCGGCTTGAGATGATCACACTCCACCAAAATGGGGCGCAGTCAGTGTACACTGACAAAGTTCACACTGAGGGGGAGTAGGGGGGTCCTTCTTTAAAATACATGAATGCGTCAAATATGTATGGCCGATGCGGGCACGGCACAAGACTACTTCATCCTTCCTGCACCGCCTGTAGGATGACTGCCACTCTCCCAGGACTGGCGTGACAGAATGAAGTTTATTTGCAACCGCACCGTCCCAATCATCTTGCCAAGTCGAAAAGATATATTGATTACTATGAAATTTAAAATCACTGTAGAGGACACCAACATGGACACGGGGCAAGTTGAAAGCAGACTTGACAAATTTAACGAAGATACACAAAAAATAAAGTAAATACTACAATATACTACTTGCTCCCAAATTTGTGGCAGCACCTGAAAAGATATCATAAAACATACTAATAGACTTAGCGGGGATCAAATACCATATATGTAGTGTATTTTATTGGCCAAACAAGAAAATTAATAAAATTTAAAAACTAACAACCCAGCGAACAGATTCGACATCCCAGGCCTGTGGGTATTTAAGTTGACTGGGGAAGGGGGGGGGGGGGGGGGGGGGGGGGGGGGCGCGGGGGGGGGGGGGGAGGGGGGGGGGGGGGGGGGGGGGGGGGGAGGGGACGGGACGGGGGGGGGGGGGGGGGGGGGGACGACCACCCGCCCCACTTGCACTCGAGGACAAAAATGAATAAAGGTAAAAATATGGCTTGTGTCCCATCTCCACACTATGGGACTGGTACATCAAAGGCTGTGGTATGTGCTATCCTGTCTGGGATGGTGCATATAAAAGATCCCTTGTTGCTAATTGAAAAGAGTAGCCCATGAAGTGGCAACAGCGGGTTTCCTCCCTCACTATCTGTGTGATACTTAACCATATATCCGACGCCATATAACCGTAAATAAAATGTGTTGAGTGCGTTGTTCAAAATAAAACATTTCCTTTCCACACTATGGAGGCTGTGATCCCCCGCTAAGTTGTGCGCCCTCCCCCAGATATTATTCCTACCGACCTGGAACCTGATTCCTGATTCCCTCCAACAAATAAAACAATATCCATAGCTGCCCATAAAAATCGTCACATAGGCAAAAGCAAACTTATTATTATTTTTAAATATTTATTAACATGCAGTATCCCCCCCCCCCTCAAAAAAAAAAAAAAATCCTTTTAAAAACACTTATTTTTTTATCATTTTCTCTTTTTTTTATTATTATTTATTTAACTTTTTTAAATGTAGTAAACATAAAAACAGATTCGATTTCCCCTCACACATGAAATGAACTGTCCACTGCTGTGCTAAATATCAAGTGCGCAAAACCAAGCTTATTCTTTCGTCTCCCCCTTTTTCTCTTGATTTCACTTCTTTCATTAGTAAACCGAAGAACTATCCCTTCTCCATACGCTCCTATTCATTGTTTGTTTATTGTAATTGTTTCCCATTGAACGATTTACAAGGGTTATTGGTTAATAAAAATCTATTATTTAATTATTATTTTCATTGTAGTGCAAATGTCTTGTAAACACGTCACACGCGATTTTAAAAAACCCACGTGAAATACATATACCGGTATTTTTATTTTATTTTTTATTTTTTTCTTAAATAGTTAATAACGTAGCATAGTGGCAATTGACAACAACCAAAAAAAAAAAAGAAGCTTAGAGGCTCAACTCAAGTAGCTCGTGCACGTTTTCAGTGTCTGCAGCTACTGCCGATCAACCGTCTTAACAGGACATTTTCAAATTTTGTCTACTAGTCTAGACGCCGTCTAGCTTGGTCGGAGTCGCCGTCTAGACGCAATTATAGTTGGTTCGCGTACTGTACATGTAGCTCAGTTGGCTGAAGTGCTTGCGTCGCAGGATCAAACTACTTTATATTTATAAAGAACACATTACACTGAAGGAAATTTTAAGAGATTATCATACATGAACGTGTATGCTATAAAGTTAAAAAAAGTTGTTTTGTTTAATGACACCACTAAAGCAAACTGATTTATTAATCATCAGCTATGGAGGTCAAGCATTTGGTCATTTTCACATATAGTGTTACAGAGGAAACACGCTACATTTTTCCATTAGTAGCAAAGGATCTTTTACATGTACCATCTCACAGACATGACAGCACATACCATGGCCTTTGATATACCAGTCATGGTGCATTGGACAGAGCAAGAAATAGCCTTAATGGGCCCACTGATGGGATCAGAGAGTCAAAAAAATTCCCAAATTCCCAAATGCCAGGCTCCTGAAATGGCCTAACAATTGCATGCTGCATCAGCTTCCGAGTGTTAAACATATTACGGTAAGTATGTACTGCAAATCCGTGAATTAAAGCATACAATGTAGACTTCTAATTCTGTTCACAATGCTCTGAGACATGGCAACTATTTCAGACAGGTCTCCATTCAAGGCACGCTTCTATTTTTCTCAGATAACATTTTCTCACATAGCCTTGCTATAGGACATCTTCTAATGTAGGCTTCCAAACGTTTTTGGTACACATGGACACATGTTAGCGCACTGAGAAATACTTAGAAATTTTCTGGTTGTTCTCGCCAGGCAACGGGAGTGATGGCCACAACATGTTCAGTAACAGTACAAAGCTATAACAGCATAAACATGCCTTTATATATAACGCCTATACTTTTGAAGGTATAGGCCTCTTTTTTTTCGCAATGCTCCAAGACTCGGCCTATATTTGGTGCAGGCTTCTATTTAAGGCAGGCTTCTGTTCAAAAGTTAAAGTTTGTTTTGTTAAATAACACCACTAGAGCACACTGATATATTAATTATCGGCTATTGGATGTCAAACATTTGGTCATTTTGACAGTCATAGACAGGCAACCTGCTATGACTGGGATTGATCCCAAAACTGACTGCGCACCAAGCAAGCGCTTTACCACTGGTCTACATCCCACCCCTGCCTTTATTCAAAGATTACGATTTATTAAAAAATGGATGACCAACATCAATATACATGTAGGTTAGGGAGAGGGTTAGAACACGGCAGGGAAATACTGGTCAATTAAAAAATGGATGACCAACATCAATATACATGTAGGTTAGGGAGAGGGTTAGAACACGGCAGGGAAATACTGGTCAATTAAAAAATGGATGACCAACATCAATATACATGTAGGTTAGGGAGAGGGTTAGAACACGGCAGGGAAATACTGGTCAATTAAAAAATGGATGACCAACATCAATATACATGTAGGTTAGGGAGAGGGTTAGAACACGGCAGGGAAATACTGGTCAATTAAAAAATGGATGACCAACATCAATATACATGTAGGTTAGGGAGAGGGTTAGAACACGGCAGGGAAATACTGGTCAATTAAAAAATGGATGACCAACATCAATATACATGTAGGTTAGGGAGAGGGTTAGAACACGGCAGGGAAATACTGGTCAATTAAAAAATGGATGACCAACATCAATATACATGTAGGTTAGGGAGAGGGTTAGAACACGGCAGGGAAATACTGGTCAATTAAAAAATGGATGACCAACATCAATATACATGTAGGTTAGGGAGAGGGTTAGAACACGGCAGGGAAATACTGGTCAATTAAAAAATGGATGACCAACATCAATATACATGTAGGTT
Source organism: Gigantopelta aegis (assembly GCF_016097555.1). Taxonomy (NCBI): domain Eukaryota; kingdom Metazoa; phylum Mollusca; class Gastropoda; order Neomphalida; family Peltospiridae; genus Gigantopelta; species Gigantopelta aegis. The sequence continues at coordinate 52,046,826 of NC_054700.1, forward strand.
AGGGAGAGGGTTAGAACACGGCAGGGAAATACTGGTCAATTAAAAAATGGATGACCAACATCAATATACATGTAGGTTAGGGAGAGGGTTAGAACACGGCAGGGAAATACTGGTCAATTAAAAAATGGATGACCAACATCAATATACATGTAGGTTAGGGAGAGGGTTAGAACACGGCAGGGAAATACTGGTCAATTAAAAAATGGATGACCAACATCAATATACATGTAGGTTAGGGAGAGGGTTAGAACACGGCAGGGAAATACTGGTCAATTAAAAAATGGATGACCAACATCAATATACATGTAGGTTAGGGAGAGGGTTAGAACACGGCAGGGAAATACTGGTCAATTAAAAAATGGATGACCAACATCAATATACATGTAGGTTAGGGAGAGGGTTAGAACACAGCAGGGAAATACTGGTCAATTAAAAAATGGATGACCAACATCAATATACATGTAGGTTAGGGAGAGGGTTAGAACACGGCAGGGAAATACTGGTCAATTAAAAAATGGATGACCAACATCAATATACATGTAGGTTAGGGAGAGGGTTAGAACACAGCAGGGAAATACTGGTCAATTAAAAAATGGATGACCAACATCAATATACATGTAGGTTAGGGAGAGGGTTAGAACACAGCAGGGAAATACTGGTCAATTAAAAAATGGATGACCAACATCAATATACATGTAGGTTAGGGAGAGGGTTAGAACACAGCAGGGAAATACTGGTCAATTAAAAAATGGATGACCAACATCAATATACATGTAGGTTAGGGAGAGGGTTAGAACACGGCAGGGAAATACTGGTCAATTAAAAAATGGATGACCAACATCAATATACATGTAGGTTAGGGAGAGGGTTAGAACACGGCAGGGAAATACTGGTCAATTAAAAAATGGATGACCAACATCAATATACATGTAGGTTAGGGAGAGGGTTAAAACACGGCAGGGAAATACTGGTCAATTAAAAAAAAAATTGTTTAACGACACAACTAGAGCCCATTGATTAATTAATCATTGACTTTTGGATGTCAAAACATTTGTTAATTCTGACACATAGTCATCAGAGGAAACCCACACATTTTTTTACACCAGCAGCAAGGGATCTTTTATATGCACTTTCCCACAAACAGGAAAGCACATACGAATGTCTTTGACCAGTTGTGGTGCACTGGATGGAAAAAAGATACAACCCCAATTAGTTGAATGTATCCACCGGGATGATTTGATCCTACAGTGCCAGCACCCCAATCAACTGAGCTAAATCCTGCCCTTGTTGATTAAAAAGTCTGGGATTCACATACTTTATCAATCTTCTTCGACACTGCATCAATAATAGCCTGATCACGAAAATGTTGATGAAAGCGCTCAAAGTTTATTCTCCAGTACACAACGTCATCTTGAACACTCTGGAGAAAAGAAAAGAAAAAGAGGTAAAATTATGATATTTAATTAAAAATATGTATTATAAATTAAATATACAAATATATACTTACTTATATTATGAAACGTTTTTGGACAGACAACACCCTATCATAGTACAACCCGTCAAAGAAAAAAAAAGAGGTAAAATTATGATATTTATTTTTAAATATGCATTATAAATTGAATATACCCCCCAAAAGTACTTACTTATATTATTAAAAGTTTTTGGACGGACAACGCCATATCATAGTACAACCCGTCAAAGAAAAAAAAAGAGGTAAATTATGATATTTAATTAAAAACATGCATTATAAATGGAATATACAATTTTTTTTTTACTTATTTATATTATAAAAGGTTTGGACGGAGAACGCCATACGATAGTATGACCCGTCAAAGATGGGTGTATTAAAACACTTAAAATGTCCATTGGTACAAGGTATAGTTGATTTGTTAATGTCATTAATTAGCCCAACTAAATATACAGGTGTAACCCAGTAACTCTCAGCACTCCTACTGTTAGTTTATTCAACTCTCAGCACTCATACTGTTAGTTTATTCAACTCTCAGCACTCCAACTGTTAGTTTATTCAACTCTCAGCACTCCAACTGTTAGTTTATTCAACTCTCAGCACTCCGACTGTTAGTTTATTCAACTCCTAAAAAAGGTATGCAGTGAAACTCTTCTAAGCCGGACATGGTAGGACCAAGTAAAATGTCTGGTTTTAAGGGGTATCCAGTTTGAAGAGGTTCTATTCTGTATTTAAAAAATGTCCCTGTTTTTTTTTTTTTATTATAGTGAATTCCGATTTACTGAGTGCTTGATTTCAAAGTGTTTCACTGTAGATGGTACTAAACCAAATAACTTCTGGCTGGGTCAAAGTTCGAGGTGTACCCAACTTTTGATAGAGCAGATAATACCACAAGTCCTGTTATTGGTGATAAATATGAATGTGTACGTTGTAAAACAAAATAATTTCATCTGGGCACAAAAATGTATGCAATTTTATTTTATGTAGTACCACTGTGTCAGGTAGACTTGTGCTTGAAACATGTACATATATGGGGTACCTTTTTAAAAAAAATTATTCAAATTTTGTACAGAACTAGGATAGTCATAGACGTCACCTGTCATCTCTGGAATGATTTACTTTAAGGGTGAGGGGTGGTAGTATTTATATCTGTGGTGTATATGTCGATTGATATGCTGCAGGTAGGAGTTTTAGTCACATATGTTACTACTGTCGTCTGTGGGTTTGATTTGGTGGTGATCAGTAAAACAAACCAGAAAACAAACTACATGTATACATTGTATGTATGCCTAGTTGATCATACTGTTGGTTCACATACTGTATACAGTTGAACTTGTATATAACAACCACTCATGGGACCAACAGAAAGTGGCTGTCATAGACAGGTGGCCTTTATGTAGAGGTCCCAAGATATTCAATCAAAACCCTAACATATTTCACAATAAAATCTAATTATTAATTGTTGTAAAAGGATTAAAATAATGCTTAGCATTAGTAAACGTATATTTGTTTACGACAATAACATCATATGATAACATCAAAATAAGTTTGTTCTTTGTCGAGTCAAATCAAATCTCCAAACTTCCGATCACGTGACACAACAATGGCGGTATTGCAGATAACAATGGAATTTACTGGGAACTAAATTGATGTACTATCATATATGGTGGGAAGGATATGATTTTTTTTTTAAATAATGTTTTGGCCGGTAATGCAGGTTCAGACCTTATTTTTGCTGAAAAATAATGGCCTCTGGCCACGTTGGACAGGTGGTCGTTCTACAGAGGTCAAATAAAGAAAGAAATGCATTAGGGGGGTTTCAGGGTGGCTATTATGGGCAGGTGGCCATTATATAGAGGTGCCCATTAGACCAAGTTCGACTGTACATGTATTTATCATCCATTAAAGGCTTTTGTAGGAGATATCGCTGACACTGTAATTTGTGATATTCTCTGCTGTAGATATCACTTCTTATAATCTTGATTAGTCGAATTTTAATCACTAGACAATATTTTGTTACGTCACTGTGTTTGTTTCAGTGCTAAACCTCTCATTAGTGATGTCACACCATGCAGTGCCGTTCTGCTAGTTAACGAGTCAACCACTGCCAAATATAGTGACATTCAACACACAAATGTCGCAAATGAAAAGAATGATAACAGATGATAAAAAGAATACCACCCTCGTGTATTGTGATATCATAATTTATCAGCACTCATTGATAAAGTATAAAAATCCAAGTAAGCCTCGGGTTTCATACTTTTATCAACTCGTGCTGATAAATTATGATATCACAAGACACTTGGGGAGTATCCTCTATTTATTACAAATATTCTAAGACTTACTGATGATCCTTCGGTCTTTATTTTCTTAATGGGTTGAGTCGAGTCATCAACAGATCTCTTCCTCTTAGATGTAGACACATCTACAAATCACAAGACAACACACACGTTTTATTTAATGATGCACTCAATACATTTTATTTACGGTTATATGGTGTCAGACATATGGTAAAGGACCACACGGATATTGAGAGAGGAAACCCACTGTCGGCACTTCATAGGCTATCTTTTCGATTAGCAGAAAGGGATCTTTTATATGCACCATCCCACAGACAGGATAGTACATACCATGGCCTTTGATATACCAGTCATGGTGCACTGGCTGGAATGAGAAATAGCCCAATGGGCCCACCGACAGGGATCGATCCTAGACTGACCGTGCATCGAGCGAGCGCTTTACCACTGGGCTACATCCCGCCCCTCCCTGAGAGATTAATGCAGCGGCATGTATTTGTAAATGTGTAGCAATATCTGCTAAAAAGTCTCCATAATAAGGTGGACGTATTAGGGGTAGTCCCCTGGCTCTAACAGTATTTATTGTTGATTGCCATTTGTATTACCATGACAACTACCTGTATACAGTATAGCAGGTCTGAATTAAAATGTGTTTATATATCTATAAGTTTAAGCATTTAGTTTGAAAGTAACTTTGTTTTACATTGCATTACAAGCAGGCTCGACCTTAGCGGTAGCCAGGGATGTTTTCGCTATTCATTTGGTGCTCGGGCTACGGGAACGAGAACGGAAAACTCTATTAATGTGCCCCTAGAGAGAGAGGCCTCCTACCAGGCTTCCCTACCGGCCCAAAACCACCAACGCCCTAACACACCCAAAAAGCACCCTACCACGGCATCCCCCCCCCCCCCCCCCAAGTTATCCATAGAACACAGGTGGGCAAAAGTTAAAATGGTATGAATGATTGATGGATGATTAATGATAATGTTCATGAAAAAGCCCGCGAGTCGCCGTCCGGAGTGGTGGTGAAACGTATTGCAGTTGGTGGTGGTGATGTTAATAGTTGGATGGTTGATCCGGTTGTTGATGGGAAGTGTCCTCGCTCTTCTCCTCAAGCATTCGTGAGCCCAACACCCGGGGGGGGTGGGGGGGGGGGGGGGGGGGGGGGGGGGGGGGGGGGGGGTGTGGTGGGGGGGGGGGGGGGGGGTGGGGGGGGGGGTGGTGGGGGGTGGGGGGGGGTGCGTGACCTATATGGATGACAAACGTCATTGCTATATAAACCTCGGTATCACCCAGGAAACCACTCAATCGTTAAGTGGGTGACGCCGAGTACTGGTCAGGTTTTTTTAATTTTTTTTATTTAAGATATATACAATAATGACCGATCAAATTAATAACCGTTTAAAACCTATGTATTTTTAAAAATAAACACATATATATTAAAATACTAAAGAAAAATTTAAAATGCTAAGAGGAAGATTTAATTAATAACTAATACATTTATTATAACATTTATTTAAAAATATAATCAATATACCATATAAATTAAGAACTAAAAAGCATTCACTCCCCAGCCAAAGAATTCGCCTATGGCGGGCGGCACAGACACTGCCAGGTATATGCGCCGCCAAGCCATGGCGAAAACAACAAACACTCACGCAGACGCTCTCACACTAGGTTCAGAAAGTAAGTTTTTGGCCGGCTAGAAGCACGGGCCGAATAGGAGACAGTTTTGGAGGGACCGAGCCCCGATTGGTTGGAACTCGATCCCCCTCAGCCAATAGCCCCAACACACAATAGATATGCATTTAAGAAAAAAGATTGAAGAGAGAAAGACATGATATCGGAAGTACAGAAGTAAAGAAAAATATAGAAGTAGTGGAAAGAATCCACATTAACTTTTAAACAACAGAAATTATTTAGAAGGGCACGCTCAAACGCAGAGTCCCCAGGTGACACACGGCTGGAGCCCGGCTCACCGGAGACCACCGAATGACACCTCGGAAGCACCCGTGAGCGGCCAACTTCAATTAAGACAGAAGAAGGAAGACACAGATAGTGTGTTAAAAATAGAGCGGATCGATAGTCGACACTCAGTAAGGAATGGTGTGTTGCGATTGGCTGAATCTCAATCCCTAGCTGGAGCCGTTCTGCATTAAGAAGCCAGTGTTAAAGAAACAACAGGCGGATAAAAATAGAGAGCTGTGATTGGCTGGATTTCGATTCCTTCTCTGGAAAAAAAAGAAAGAGAGGAATGTGGTTGTAATTCTCCAGTCAATGCGCTAGATGAGTGAAATAAAAGGGAAATAATGTGTGGAGGCTGTTCGGTGATTCTAAAATGGATTAAAAGTATATCATTAGTATAAATTAATTAAAAAGGAAGATTTTTCATAAAAAAGGAGTTAAAATAGTTTTATGGTTTGTCGCACGGGAGAGTATAGCCGGAGCAAATACCACCGGGGACAAATGTGCCACCAGCCAAGTGTCAGCCACCGTAAAGGTAGGGGTGAAAAAAGGCAGGCTCCTGATTGAGTAAACTAGTAGAGTCCTCGGACCATACTTAGACTTTTAAGTAATTTTTAATTTTTATGTGCCAGCTACTTGTTATATATTTAGTTTAGTATCAGTTACATATGTCAAAATAGCCCGCTCCACCTCCTGTTTATGAGTGAGGGGGCGTGTTAAATATTTTGACGGGGTTAAATTTAATATTTAAGTTGTCAAATGTTTTTTTTAAAGTTTTTCTTTCGTTAATATATTTAACACAATAAAACAAATAGTGTCTTGTGTTATCTAGTTTTTGACAAGTAACACAAAGTGATGTGTTACTCTTTCTTAATTTAAATTGAGTATAGTTCAGACCAAAAACCATGCCTAAACGCAATTTAGTAATAATTTTTTCGGCTTTCACATTACAATAAGCAGGTCTTTTAGAATTAATTTTAGGTTTGATTAAATAATGCCATAGTCTTTTTTTTAGATTGCATTCTATTTGCCAAAATAAAAAAATAAAATTATGGGCTATGGCCATGACTTCATTAAAATTGATATTAATAATTATTTCAATTTTATCCATTGACAAGGCTTTTTTTAGCTAATATATCTGCATGTTCATTGCCAGAGATGCCGACATGCGCAGGGACCCATTCCAAAGTTATAAATAAACCTTTACTATTATTGTAGTTAATTATGTTTATAATCTGTTTTATTTAAATATGAACTCTTGAATTTTAGATTCTGGAGAGCCTGAAGTGAGCTCAGAGAATCAGACAATATAAGAAATTGTTGGGGAGCAGGATATTTACTAGCATTAGTGAGAATCCACTTAAGCGCAGAGTAAATGGCCATCAGTTCGGTAGTGAATACAGAAACGTGGTCCGTCACTCTGGCCTGGTGGGAGATAGGTGTGTTAGGAAAGTCCGGCGTGGCATAAAATGCCATGCCTGCTTTACCAGAAAAAGGATCCTTGGAGCCATCTGTATATATATGAATATGGTCAGAGTAATGATCATTTAATGCAGCTTTAAAAATTATTTTTTTAAATGGATCAAATTCTGTTTTTAAAATTTCATTTCTCAAAAGCAAAGGAATGTTCGGTGGTTTGATTAACCAGGGTGGCACCAAGGGGGGAGAGTATTTATCCAGGTTAAAATCCAAGAGTTCAAGATTAGTTGCCATTCTATTATTAAAGTTAATTGCGGAATTAATATCAATGTGTAAATATTCATCATTATTAGGTTCCATAGTTGCTACCGGATTTAGTGGTACTAAATTTTTAGCTTTGAACCAGTGTTTAAGACAGAGCTGGGTGCGCCTAACATTGAGAGGAAGAATGTTCAGCTCCACACGCAGACTGTCATTTGGTGTACCCGGGGTAATTCTGGTTACTATTCTAAGCCCTTTGTTATAAATTGTCTCTAGCTTATCCAGTTGGGTTGGTGAGGCACAGCAGAAGGCCTGAGCCCCATACTGTAACCTGGAGACGATAAAAGCTTCGAATATCATTAGTAAAGTATGTCTATCGGCCCCCCAAGTTGTAGCCGATATGACTAAGTAAATTAATATAATTATTACAATTTTTTACTACTTCTTTTATGTGATTATTAAAAGTTAATGCAGGGTCAAAAATAACTCCCAAAAATTTAACTGATAGTATATCAAGTGAAAGATTAAGTTTATACCGTCTCTCTATATCTTTTTGAATATCTATTTTAATTTTTTCAATACACTTTCCAGATCACCAAAAAGCTGTGTCATCAGCGAATAACCCAATACTTAGCTTAGTGTCCTTTCTAGGAGAACTAGTTAGGACAGTGGCTAGATCATTAATAAAAATACTGAAAAGTGTTGGGGCTATTACAGATCCCTGGGGTATGCCATTCTCAAGGTTAAGAGTGTCAGAAAAAGTTTCTGTAACATTAACAGTAAAAGATCTATTATTAATAAAACGTTCAATAAATGCAAACATAGGCCCTCTAATGCCCGTGTTATACACCTTGATTAGTAGACCATGTCGCCAAACCATATCATAGGCCTTTTCCAGATCAACAAAAATTCCGACCACTTGGTCACCGTGACTAAAAGCATTTGCAATTTCAGATTGTAATCGAAAAAGGTGGTCGGAAGTAGAGTGGTTTTTTCTAAAGCCACTCTGGTAAATGGTCAAAAGGTGGTTACTTTCTAGATAATAGCCGAGTCTGGAATTAACCATGGCCTCCATGGTTTTGCAAATGGTGGATGTTAAAGATATAGGACGGTAATTAGAGGGATTTGTAAGATCCTTCCCTTTTTTTGGGAGGCTAAAAACCTCAGCATGCTTCCATGTTAGGGGGAGATAACCCTGCTTCCATACCATATTATAGAGTTCCAGGAAAAGATTGAGGGTAGCTTCAGGCATGTTTTGAAAAAAGAGATAATTAAATTTATCCGGGCCAGGAGCGGTACCCTTCCTGTGAGCAAAGGCCTCAATCATTTCCTGGAGAGTAAAAGGAATATTATAATCTGTAATATATTTAGGAAATTTTGCATCCAGGGGTATTTTATGATTTTTCTCTATCATTTCTTTTTTATTAGAAAACTTTAATGGAAAATTACCATTACTTGAATTTTTTTGGAAGGTTTGTCCAAATACTGTAGCTTTTTGTTGGTTGTTAGTATAAAGTGTATTGGCTTTTAGTAAAGATGATTTTGGGACTGATTTTCCCTGGATGCGTTTTACTTTTGCCCATACTTCTGCCACATTAGATTTACTACTAAGTGAAGAGCAAAAGTTGCTCCATGATTCTTTTTTAAGTTTAAATAGTTCATGACCTGCCACTCACATTTAGAGGCCATCCCTTCTGAGACCAAGTCCACGAATGGTAGGAGTTTGAATAAAAAGTGGGCGACCCATCATTTAAACAAATAGTTTTAATACTTTCCATAAATTGTTCCACAATAAGCCCTTGTTTATCATTTGAAGTTGCTCCCCATAAAGAGTTTCGGCAATTAAAATCCCCTAAAAGAATTAACTTATTAATTTGTGTTTTAGATATAGAATCCAGGTAGTTATTAATGGTAAGTTTGTTATGTTGACTGCCTGGGTGAATATAAAAATTATAAATATCAATATTCTCGACTCCACCATACACTGTAATGCCCAAAACCTCAATATTTTTATTGGTCTCAGATGTTTAAACCCAGTAGTCTGCAATCAACAAGATGCTTAAACACCTAAAACAACATGTTTAAATAAAAGGAAATTATTATTATTTTTTTTTTTTTTTTTTTTTTAAGGGTGGGACATAGCCCAGTGGTCAAGCGTTCACTTGATGCGTGGTCGGTCCAGGATCGATCCCCGTCGGTGGGCCCATTGCGCTATTTCTCGCTCCAGCCAGTGCACCACGACTGGTTAATCAAAGGCTGTGGTATGTGCTATCCTGTCTATGGGATGGTGCATATAAAAGATCCCTTGCTGCTAACCAAAAAGAGTAGCCCATGAAGTGGTGACAACGGGTTTCCTCTCTCTATATTTGTGTGGTCCTTAATCATATGTCCGACGCCAAATAACCGTAAATGAAATGTGTTGAGTGCATCGTTAAATAATACATTTCTTTCTTCTTCTTTTTTTAAAGGCGCAGACCATAGTTTTAACTTGTAAAAATGGACACTTATAAATGAAGGATACATGTATGATACAAAGAAATGGGAAAAGTATTATGTTATTCCTTTTCGATGTGTAAAAGACACAACATTATCATGGTTTCAGTATAGAATAGTACACAGAATCTTAACTACTAATACATTTTTGTATATGATACATTACGCGAATTCTAATGCTTGCGACTTCTGCAAAGCTTCATGTGAAACATTACAACATCTTTTCTTTGACTGTAACAAGGTTAACCACATTTGGGAATCAATACAAGAATGGATATTGACTGAAACAGGAATTGACATTATTTTTAGTCAAGATATTGTTATGTTTGGTATGATCAACAACGAAAATAGTAACTTTGTAAATTGGTTGATTATCAACATTAAATATTATATCTACTGTATGAAAGTACAGAACAAAATATTAAATATCAATGGAGTTAAAAACATTTTGCGAAACAAGTTTGAAATAGAAAGATTTATTTTATACAAGAATTGCAATTACGAAATTTTTAATCAACAATGGACACCATGGCTTAATCTCTTTGACTGAAACGTATTTCCTAACAATAGCTTGTTTCGAATTCCAGGTCTTTTTCGTTTCACGCTAGTATAGATTTACCCCCCCCCCTCACCCCATGTATTTATTTATTTTATTTGTTTATTTATTTATTTATTCTGTTTTGTTTGTTTGCTTATTTATTTATTTATCAATTTATTATTATGTGTTTTAACCATTATATCTTCTTTCTTCTTCTCCTATATTTCCCAGTCCTTTCCATTATACATAGCAATTTGTTTTGTTTTTTACCAATCTTTAATTTATACAGAAACATTACAAATGCATTTATGTATCAAATTGTTATATATGACTATATAATATTATTATAGAACAAATTAGATATATGTACTTGTATATAAATTATATTACTTTGATGTAAGGCCATGAATTCAAGGCTCCCCAACCTTGACATGGTTAGAATGGACTGGGGAAAATAAATATTAAAAAAAAAAAACCCCAAAACAGTTTAGCTAATCTACAAATCTGTAACACATTTGGACAAATTTACAACAGAGTGAAAGAAAAGTCTGTGATGTCAAAACCGGTAAATATCCTTAAAGAATCAGTAATCACTACTTGTCAGAGGCATGTGTGTTTTTAAAAATATGAAAAATGCATTTTGTGGTATTAGAAACACGAGAATGACCAGAAACACTTCGATTCTACGGAAATGGATCATCTAAACAAAATAAATATAAGTAATGTTTGATTTCAGTGATCATAAACTGCTCCAATAGTGAAAAAACATGTTGTAGTGTTTAAAAACTAGGGTATGTCCCCTTCAATTTATAAAACTTATGGGGCTACCAATCTGTACCGAGCGCTACCAGATTTTCTAACCTAGTATTCCGATGGACTACCACAGAGAAAAGTTAAGGTCAAGGCCTGAAAAAGAATTCATATAACAAATATAACCCTGAATACATTATCACGTGACATTGTACAAAGCTTCATATAATTTTGGAGCTAAAACTTGTGACGTACATGTAAATATACATGTATTCAGGTTTTTTTTTAAAGATCTAATTTTCTTACACATCCGTGTAAGGGAAGGAAGGAAATGTTTGATTTAATGATGCACTCAAAACATTTTATTTACAGTTATATGGCGTCGGACATATGGTTAAGGACCACACAGATATTGAAGGAGGAAACCCACAGCCGCCATGCAATGAGCTACTCTTTCTGATTAGCAACAAGGGATCTTTTATATGCACCATCCCTGTGACGGTACATGCTCTTAATTTGTTTTCGCCTGTGGCGATTTTAATTGTGTTAGAGGGCCGTGTGCAGTTTCATTGCACGTAGCCCAGATGGGCAACTTGTTACGTAATACTTCGCGCGATCGGGCATTCAAATATGCACTTAGTCCAGCTGTGGAGGCCATGTGGCGAGTAGTTACATAATACCTCTGCGAGTGCGGTTTTTACAACCGTGATTTGGCGACGATGGCATCAGTAAGTCTGACGATCAGAGAGAAATATACCGACTCTAGTAGAGTGAAATATCAGATGATAGGGGGAGGTACCGCCTTGTACCCCCAGGCGAATTCTGATTTATAATAAATAGCTAGTTTTTAGAGATATCTAGGAGAAACATTTGGAAGGCGTCCAGGGGGAACGTTGTCTGTTTGGACTGGTAAATATATTATTTCTGCTCTGTGTATAACCTTGATGTGATTGATGTGACTTTAAATATTTTGATACTGTATTATACCAATATTCTTTAGACAGTGTCTTCGGTCATCTGACGAAGTAAATCGTAGACTTTTAGTTCTAACATTATATGAGTATTTGGTAATATAAAGCTTAGCCAGTCATCCTAGACGACCTAGGTACACTGTAGGTTATTGTCTTTATTGTGATCGGTACCAGTATTAATTCTGTGTCACAAGGTTACTGAATGAGTAGTTAGGGTTAATTAAAAATTAACCCGTTAGGAATAGAGCTGTAATTCCTTTATTAATTAAGTTCCCCTGGAAGCGTTTCTAAATTATCACACGTTACTGAACGAGTAGTAAGGGTTAATTAAAAATTAACCAGTTAGGAATGGTGTTGTAATTCCTTTATTAATTAACTTCTCCTGGAAACGTTTCTCAATTATCACACGTGTGGGTGTGGTGTAACGGTGAAGTGATTCGCATATTGTGTAACTAGACACCTAGAGATTAACTAATTAAGTGATCAGTTCTGGGTTGTTATTATTGCTGTTATTAATTAACTACTACGGCTGTACATTTGTCAGCGTAGATTAATACAGATTCCAAAGTGTATTGTGTTTTTGTTGTGTTTCTAGAGAACTAACGTGCTATAAAAATATATACTTTATATAAGATCGTATCTCTGATCATACCTAGAGACGAGCCATACTAGGGTTTAACCGCCTGTTACAGAGAGATCTAATAGATATACAGTTAGGAGAGAGATTTGGATAATCGTGTTTTATTCAGTTACGGGAATTATAGAATCCCCGTGACAGGAGTAGAAAATTGGGGGCTTGTCCGGGATCTGAAACGGGACACGCATATTTAAAAAAAAGTATTGTTTGTAAATAGGGGCTTTATAAATTAATTTTTACAAATTTACTAGAAGTAGCACGTTGTTCACTAGAAAATTAATTAATATTAAGTGCATCATATCTAAACATGGATAAGAATTTGCTGGATAGGCCTACGCTCAGTGTAGTGGAGATTAAGCGAGCACGTAAGGCCGAGTTAGTTGAAATCGCGGGTGAGCAAGAAATTGATTTAACATCAGCTAAAACCTTAGGTGATATAAAGACAATTATTATCCAGGAAGTTTTTGGTGATAGGCCTGTTATGGAAGACAGTGAGATTGTTCCAGAGATAGAGATAAATGAGTTAAGTGTGGAACAACAATTAGCTTTTAAAAAGCTTGAGTACGAAAGAGAAGAGAAAGAGAGAGAAAGTGCATTAGATAGAGAGAGAGAGAGAGAGAGAGAGAAAGAGAAGAGAGGGAGAGAGAAGATAGAGATAGGGAGAGAGAAGATAGAGAGAGGGATAGAGAAGATAGAGAGAGGGATAGAGAGAAAGAGAAGAGAGGGATAGAGAAGATAGACATAGGGATAGAGAATTCCAGTTAGAAAAATTAAAAGTGGAACATGAGTTAAAGTTGAATACTGAAGAAGTCAGACGAGAAGCCGGAAATGGGTTTAACATGTCGGAGGCTTATAGATCAGTGCCTGTATTTGATGACCAGGAGGTAGATATGTTTTTCCAACTTTTTGAACGGGCCGCTAAGCAGCTAAATTGGCCAGTCTAAGTGGACATTGTTAGCCGTGTCTAAGTTTAAGGGGAAGGCTAGTGTAGCTTATAATTCAATGAGTGATGAGCGAGCAAGTCAGTACGACCTAGTTAAGACGGCAGTGTTGAGGGCGTATGAATTACGTCCTGAGGATTATCGTTTACGGTATAGCGAGTTGAGAAACACGCAGGGTCAGTCTTATAGTGAGTTTGTGGCTAAGAAGGCAGGGATGTTTGATAAATGGGTTGTTTCTCATCAGGTAGAGTCATATACCGAGTTACGGGAGTTGTTGATCTTACAGCACATCAAAAATGGATTACCAGTTAGCTTACGTATTCATTTAGAGGATCGTGATGTCAAAAAGATAGAGGAGGCAGGCATAGTGGCAGATGATTACGTGTTAATACACAAAGCTCAGGCAGTACCGGGTAGCTCTTTACAACAGGGTGATAAGAAGAAATTTTAGCCAGGTTTTTCCCGGGAAAGTAACTATCGGGGAGAGTCATCTAGTTAGTCAGCTAGTCAGGCAAGGAATGCACCTGGTGGGCAAAGTAAGGATAGACCTGCATTATCAGCCAATGCACAAACTTTTCGTCCACATTGCAGTTACTGTAAAAAGGATAACCATCTTATCGGGGACTGTTTTAAAAGGAAACGCGATAATGCGCAAATGGTCAGTTTAGTGAGGTCAGCTCCGTTAGCGAGAGAGTTAATGGTTAGTCCCATGGCAGAGAAAGTAAACCCGTATGTGTCCACTGGTATGGTTTGTGATGTGAAACAAGAGTTGTGTCCTAAGGCAATATCAATCTATAGAGATACCGGGTGTAGTCAGAGTCTGATAACGCAAAAGTGTTTAGCTGGTATTGAAAATTCAGATACAGGACATAGTTTGGCTTTAAGCTCGGTTACTGGAGAAAAAATGGTTGTCAGGTTACATAAGGTTTTCTTGTGTTCAAAGTTTGTGACGGGACCAGTCATTATGGGTGTTGTGAAGGACTTGCCTGTTGAAAACATAGGAGTTTTGTTGGGAAATGATTTGACTAGTCAGTGTTGTCAGCCGAAATGTGACCAACTGTTAATTAAAGACAGCACGTTGCCAATAAAAGAGTGTGAGGTTGATGAGATTAGTTCTCCTGCATGTGTAAAGACTAGGGCTATGGCCAGTAGGTTATCACGGGATCTAGAGGATATTTGTGATTTGTCTGATATGTGTGTGAGCCATGAAATTGGAGTGCATGAGGTTATCAGTAAAATGGTAGATAAGTCAACTGACAAATTAAATGTGGTGGAACCTGTTGATCTCCCACAGAGGGGAATTGAACCCGTTGTCTTTGATAGAGGGGATTTACCTTGTAATAGACAAGAGTTAATTCTAGAGCAGGGGGCTGATCCAAATTTGTTGGCAGCTCGCACTACCTTGTTAACTGTGGACAAGGGAGTATTAATAAATAAGAGAGTTAGAGATGGGAGGTTGCCGGCGACCGAACTAGCTAGGAAGCAACTGAGCCATGCTCAGAGCAAAATAAAATCAGTATTTGATAGGAAGGCTAAGAGTCGGGAATTTAAACCAGGGGATAAGGTGCTGCTGTACCTTCCCATTAAACGGGGTTCATTACAGAACAGGTATTTCGGGTCCTATGTTGTGCACAAACGGGTTAATGAGACAGGGTATGTGATAAACACTCCTGATAGGGTTAGGAAAAGTAGGTATTGTCACATCAATTTGCTAAAAGGTTATTTTGACAGACTGCCAATAGTTCCAGAGAGACCGGTCCAAATTGAGAGACACTCAATTTCCTGTGATGACGTCAAGACTGCAGAGGTCAAGTTGGCCAACGGCCAGATTCTAGCAGACTTGAACCCCCAGCGAGCAAAGTTGACTACGTTGAAACAAGACAATGTTTCCATTTGTCAGAACCTTCCAACGGTTACCAATACCTTAAGCCAGGATGTGCGCCTGGAACCCAACGCTACACTGATTCGACAACATGCCTATCGGAGAAAACCTGGAAAACGTGCGACACTGAAAAAGAAAGAAACGAAGTTCCAGTGGTCAGGTGAATGCGAGAAGTCATTCAACCGTATCAAGCAGATGCACTACTCGTCTCCCGTGATGGCAGCACCAGACTACCGAGTGCCTTTCAAGCTAGCTGTGAGAGCCAGTGACGTGGGTGCTGGAGCTGTGCTGTACCAAGAAGACGAAGACGGACTGGACCATCCTAATGAAAGCCTCCAACCAGAGTTTGAGATGGAGTCTTCTTCTGCAGAATACCCAATTACCATTGAACATATCAAGGGCACATCCAATGTAATCGCTGATGCCCTGTCCCGAAGTTGAACGTTATGATAATGTGTTGACATTCTTTATTTCTGTTTTGTTTATATATATTTTATTTGTATACCAGGGACTCAGAGACTCAGTGTGATTACTGGTAGTCACCTTATTATTACATGTGTTAAAAATGCCCGTATGCGTCGGTTAACGCACCTTTTTGTTTTAATGTAGTATATTTCCCTATTCCTAGAGTAGAGGAAATATCCTTTTTGAGGTGGGGGTGTGTGACGGTACATGCTCTTAATTTGTTTTCGCCTGTGGCGATTTTAATTGTGTTAGAGGGCCGTGTGCAGTTTCATTGCACGTAGCCCAGATGGGCAACTTGTTACGTAATACTTCGCGCGATCGGGCATTCCAATATGCACTTAGTCCAGCTGTGGAGGCCATGTGGCGAGTAGTTACGTAATACCTCTGCGAGTGCGGTTTTTACAACCGTGATTTGGCGACGATGGCGTCAGTAAGTCTGATGATCA
Organism: Gigantopelta aegis; assembly: GCF_016097555.1. Classification (NCBI taxonomy): domain Eukaryota; kingdom Metazoa; phylum Mollusca; class Gastropoda; order Neomphalida; family Peltospiridae; genus Gigantopelta; species Gigantopelta aegis. Next base: position 52,063,359 of record NC_054700.1, read on the forward strand.
GAGAGAAATATCAGATGATAGGGGGAGGTACCGCCTTGTACCCCCAGGCGAATTCTGATTTATAATAAATAGCTAGTTTTTAGAGATATCTAGGAGAAACATTTGGAAGGCGTCCAGGGGGAACGTTGTCCGTTTGGACTGGTAAATATATTATTTCTGCTCTGTGTATAACCTTGATGTGATTGATGTGACTTTAAATATTTTGATACTGTATTATACCAATATTCTTTAGACAGTGTCTTCGGTCATCTGATAAAGTAAATCGTAGACTTTTAGTTCTAACATTATATGAGTATTTGGTAATATAAAGCTTAGCCAGTCATCCTAGACGACCTAGGTACACTGTAGGTTATTGTCTTTATTGTGATCGGTACCAGTATTAATTCTGTGTCACAAGGTTACTGAATGAGTAGTTAGGGTTAATTAAAAATTAACCCGTTAGGAATAGAGCTGTAATTCCTTTATTAATTAAGTTCCCCTGGAAGCGTTTCTAAATTATCACACATTACTGAACGAGTAGTAAGGGTTAATTAAAAATTAACCAGTTAGGAATGGTGTTGTAATTCCTTTATTAATTAACTTCTCCTGGAAACGTTTCTCAATTATCACACGTGTGGGTGTGGTGTAACGGTGAAGTGATTCGCATATTGTGTAACTAGACACCTAGAGATTAACTAATTAAGTGATCAGTTCTGGGTTGTTATTATTGCTGTTATTAATTAACTACTACGGCTGTACATTTGTCAGCGTAGATTAATACAGATTCCAAAGTGTATTGTGTTTTTGTTGTGTATCTAGAGAACTAACGTGCTATAAAAATATATACTTTATATAAGATCGTATCTCTGATCATACCTAGAGACGAGCCATACTAGGGTTTAACCGCCTGTTACAGAGAGATCTAATAGATATACAGTTAGGAGAGAGATTTGGATAATCGTGTTTTATTCAGTTACGGGAATTATAGAATCCCCGTGACAATCCCATAGACAGGATAGCACATACCATGGTCTTTGATGTACCACTGGCTGGAGCGAGAAGTAGCCAATTGGCCCACTGATGGGGATCGATTTCAAACTGACCACATATTACCACTGGGCTACATCTCCCCACCCCACCCCTGTGTAGGAGATGACCCACAGTACACCAATATCATCTTAAACACATGTTGTCGATCACTAGCTTCTGTGACTTGTGATTGGCTAATATGAGGTCATGACCAGATTAACTATAAACGGATATTGTCGTTTTGGTGCGTCATTTATGTCTATGACATCATTAACTTACACACTTTCAAACTTATGCTGAGGCTTTTTGTTTAGTTTCCCTGTTAAACTACATTAAAATTAACATTTTAAGGGTATGTAACAAATAGAAAAATACACTCTGAATCTCGTTCCTATTGGAGATGATTTATCTTACAATTCGGGGTTCCCAAAAGTTTCTGACTTGTTTTAAGATAAATCGTCTCCAATGGGTACTCATCTATTTTTCTCTATAGAACATTCCCTGAGTACTTAGTACCAACATGTAAACAATAAAGCTATGGTGATAACGTAATGACAAAACAAATTTTACCATCAACATCCATAAGTGGCAGAACAAACAAGGTTTCTGATTGGGCAGGATTTTCAAGGGAGATGACTCTCTGTTTGGCATCTCTCACAGGGTTTGGACATCTCTGAAGAAAATGTGTGCGAACAAGACTGCTGAACTTGTCGCGTACCAGACTTGACTGGATCCTTGTATGTCCTGTAACAGTAACAATAACATCTTATTTCCAGCTACAGTGAAACCCCTCTAAAACGGACACCCTTGGGACCAACTGAAATATCTGGTTTTAAGAGGTATTTAGAGAGGTTAAGTTCTGTATTGATTATTAAAAATGGAAATAAGAAAAATGTCCGGTTTTGAGGGAATTGCAGTCTACAGAGGGTCAGGTTTTGAGAGGTTTCACTGTACATGTATCTGGCAGGGTTTCTGCCAGAGTGTACGAAGGGTAAAATTATATACCGTAAACCGGCCTCCAGACTACAGGCTGGTAGGTACAGGGTTCACAGCCCGGTACTGGCTCCAACCCAGAGTTAGTTCTTAATTTAAGGGATCAATGGGTAGGTGTAAGGCCACTACACCCTCTTCTCTCTCACTAACCACTAACCAACTAACCCACTGCCCTGGACAGACATCCCAGATAGCCGAGGTGTGTGCCCAGGACAGCATGCTTGAACCGTAATTGGATATAAGCATGAAACTAAGTTGAAATGAAATGAAACATACCTTAAAATCTTAATGGATACATTTTTACAATTTTGAGAAAAATTATAGTAAGAGAATTGCTGTTTAAAATTTGTGACAGTACATGCAATGCAATATTGCATTTCAAAAGATTTCAATCCCGTAACTGCCTTGTAGGGACACTTATGATGTGTTTTGTCCTTATTACATACCCTCCAATAAATCTGCTGGTAGAAAGTGTGTTTGGAGAATGAGGCAATTGCTACTGCAACAGAGGCTACAATTATCATTGACAACATGTTAGTTAAAGTTTGTTTTGTTTAATGACACCACTAGAACACATTGATTTATTGATCATCGGCTATTGGATGTCAAACATTTGATAATTTGACATACAGGCTCAGAAAGGAAACCTGCTACATTTTTCCATTAGTAGCAAGGTACCTTTTATATGCACCATCCAACAGACAGGATAGTACATACCACGGCCTTTGCTACACCAGTCGTGGTGCACTGGAACGAGAAATAGCCCAATGGGCCCACTGATGGGGATCAATCCCATACTTACTGCACATCAAACGAGTACTTTACCACTGGGCTACAACTAGATATAACCCATGCCTAGCATGGGAAAGTTTAGTTGGAGTGTGGTGGCCTTAACAATGGGCTTTCCCCAAAACAAAATATCATTATGACCACTGGAACTATCTGAGCAGTGGTCACTCCAGGCCGGGAAACTACATCAGCGATATGCTCAGATAGTGAAGGTCAACCTCGAAGATGTTCGGCAGCTCATTACGCAACCAAAGCTTAAAAAAATAAAAATAAAAATAATTTACCTGCAGTTTCTAAAGCTTCATTTAATTTATCAGTGACCTTCTGCACGACATTGCCTATGACCCCTTGACCTTCATGCAAGAGCTCTTCAACCAACAGTTCGGCAGCATCGCCGTACAGTGCTTTAGCGCAGTAGATGTACTTCGGGAATCGCAGACGCCACAGCACATGGTCAGTGTCTATGGTGTATTCCAGTCCGGACCGCTTGCTCTGATCAAACGTCACAATGTTCTGCTGAATAAGAATCCACAGAACCTTCTTGGTCTAAAAATAACAAACAAATGAAATCAGCATTTTAATTCCCTTTAAGATTTATGTATTTCTTACAATTTAGATGAACCAGTTGCCAAAGACAAATATTTTATTTTAAAAATATGTTCTTATTAGTTTTTATGATTTGCAAATGTGTCAATTACTTTTAGTGTTACATCAGTTACCCATTAATAAAAAATTCTTTGTAGAAAACTTAGTTCTCTTGTTCTAGTGATCATAGATTACCTGTGCACTACACATTTCTATATATACCTGAAAACTTGATACTTCAGATTCAGAGAATTTTGGCAAGTTCAAAGACATGTCAAATAAAAGTTACTTTTTTTGTTGAGTCAGTTACCCACACTTCATTTCTGATTGTAGTTGCGCTGAGATTGTGTGCAATAAAATTTTCTTTTGATATGACTTTGTCACAACATATTTATTTCAATCAAAAACATTCTTAAGAATTTTATTGAATACTTTAAAAAAATAATAATAATCAAGATGTTAAAAAATGTCTGAATCATGAATGTTGCGTCACTCAGTTACCTAGCCCGAGTACTCTGATTGTAAGAAAGCTAGACGGACATTTGGACATAAATACGCTCTCATTACAGTCAGAGACCAAACTATGTATTTTTTTGGCAATTCCAGACAACCAAAAAGTTGGCAAAGATTTCCGCTCTAATACCACAACAATCCTATATTTGACGTCAAATACCTTTACATCGATCAATTTCGAGTTAACTGATTAAAAAAAATCCACATAGTACAGAAAGAAATCTGACAGCACCCACATTCAGCTACACTTCGTGACACTCCGTCGCAAGAATTACAAAGCTCTGTGACCTATTTCGTGACGTAGATCACGTGATCGCCCACTGGGCGATTCCGCCTAGTAGACGGAATGGCTGAGTGGGCGATCATGTGACGCAACGTCACGATATAGGTCGGCGAACTTAGAATTCTGCTGTCCGGAGTTTGCTGAAGCTTAGCTGAATGCAGGTGCTGTCGGGTTTCTTTCTGTAGTGCGTGTATTAGTGATTAATATGTGGATTTTTTTTAATCAATTAACTCGAAAATGATCGATGTAAAAGTATTTAACGTCAAACATAGGATTGTTGTGATATTAGAGTGGAAATCTTTGCCAACTTTTTGGTTGTGGGGAATTGCCAAAAAAATACATAGCTTGGTCTCCGACTGTAATGAGAGCGTATTTATGTCCAAATGTCCGTCTAGCTCTCTTACAGTCAGAGTGGCCTCAGACCACAATTAATTTCGCTATATGTTTCTATATAGCCTTAGTGGCTATAACATTTTTATTAATATCAGCAGGCCCGTGAAGTTTTGTATGTACCTTTGCCTGCATGGGGGACACATACCCTGAAAAGGACAACCCCTGTTGTCCAGCTCTTTCTCCCAGCATATTGGTTTAAACAGACACACCCTCTAAACCAGGCCGGAGTACACCCATTTTATTTTACACAAAAAGCACTACTTTTGCATGGGCCGGAATTACCACAAACAAAGTCTTCAATGTCAACAAGTTAAACATGTTTACAAAATACATGCTATCCCCTGTCACTTCAGTCAAACAGTTGCCACTTCATAGCTGTCTGCCATGAAATAATCAGAGTCAAACAGCAGACTACTTGAGCGGTCAAATTTCCGGATTTTCGACAACCAAATTGGAAGAAAAAAAGAAAGAAATGTTTTATTTAACGACGCACTCAACACATTTTATTTACGGTTATATGGCGTCATACATATGGTTAAGGACCACACAGATTTTGAGAGGAAACCCGCTGTCGCCACTACATGGGCTACTCTTCCGATTAGCAGCAAGGGATCTTTTATTTGCGCTTCCGACAGGCAGGATAGCACAAACCATGGCCTTTGTTGAACCAGTTATGGATCACTGGTCAGTGCAAGTGGTTTACACCTACCCATTGAGCCTTGCAGATAATGGAGGGGACCGGGCGGATATTATACCCGATGGCCTGCCACGACGCCGGTCCAAATGGGAAGATAACTGTAATCTGAGGCCAGAGTACTCGGGCTATCAGTTACCTAGCCTGAGTACTCTGACTGTAAGAGAGCTAGACGGACATTTGGACATAAACACGCTCTCATTACAGTCAGAGACCAGCCTATGTCTTTTTTTGGCAATTCCTGACTACCAAACGGTAGGCAACGAATCCCGCTCTAATACCACAACAATCCTATGTTTGACGTCGAATACATTTACATCAATCATTTTCGAGTTAAGTGATACAAAAAAATCCACATATTAATCACTAATACACATACTACAGAAAGAAACCCGACAGCACCCACATTTAGCTACGCTTCGTGACACTCCATCGCAACAATTGCAAAGCTCGGCGATCTATTTCGAGACGTAGACCACGTGATCGCGCACTGGGCGATTCCGCCTTGTGCAGCAGTTACAGGGGCCGTCTCATATCAAGCGAAGTTACAACATGGAAGAGTTGGCTAATGCCGTTTTGGATGAATTTGGATTTCATTACGTCATTAAACCAAAACAATTACACATTATTGATTCCATTTTGAATTTGAAGGATACATTTGGGGTGTTATCGACAGGATACGGCAAAAGTATGTGCTACGTACTGCCTCCTCTTATGAGACGACCCCTGTAACTGCTGCACAAGGCGGAATTGCCCAGTCTCGAAATAGATCGCCGAGCTTTGTAATTGTTGTTGCGACGGAGTGTCACGAAGCGTAGCTGAATGTGGGTGCTGTCAGGTTTCTTTCTGTAGTATGTGTATTAGTGATTAATATGTGGATTTTTTTGTATCACTTAACTCGAAAATGATTGATGTAAATGTATTCGACGTCAAACATAGGATTGTTGTGGTATTAGAGCGGGATTCGTTGCCTACCGTTTGGTAGTCAGGAATTGCCAAAAAAAGACATAGGCTGGTCTCTGACTGTAATGAGAGCGTGTTTATGTCCAAATGTCCGCCTAGCTCTCTTACAGTCAGAGTACTCGGGCTATCAGTTACCGTGGAACTGCCCTTTACTAAGACTTTTTATCTTGGTTGAAACACAACGCACCTGAGTTAATGTTAATTTGGTATCGAATGAAATAACTTTTAGTGAGCTAGGGCCAGTTGTCATTAAGTAGTAACCAACTTTAGATGGCAGTTCTCCATACAGTTCTTTTAACAGTCGAATACAAACATTAATTTTACAGCGTGACATGATGAATACGGAAGTTTATAACGCGACTTATTCTCTACATCCGGTATTACTATTCGGAATATTCCGGTCGTTTTCGAGACACTGAAATTATGTTCGGGAAAAACTTGGACCAACTTTGGTGAATCGGTAGGATGGCCACCGACGTTAGCAGTAGAGAAAATGCTAAAGTGTTTTTAGGGTTTGATTTCAGTACACAACAGGTACATTCACTGAAATCAGGAAAGCTTCGATTTTTTTTAATATAGGCAAAATAAAAATGCATAATGCCGTTTCGCCCTTATCCAGATTCGTCTCAGGTCGTTTCACCCTTTTCCCTCCCAGTCCCACCCTCGTATGATAAATGATATACCGTTTGGCTAAATAACATAATAATAATTATAATATATATTCAATATGTAAATTGTAATATTTGCGACACTGTCTTTAGTCTATATCCTAGTAATATGTCGAGTTCATTGATAGTAATAATATATATAGATGGTACTTTACACTTGATTTTAATTATTTTAAATTGATGTTTGTGCTATATCATAATAGGGGGTGGTGGGGATGTAGTAATTAATGTTGATGTTTGTGTGTGTGTATAGTATACACAAACAATTTTAATATGATTATTTAACAAAATTATATTACCAACCAACCAAAACTATATTTATGTGAATGTTCAGGCATGTCCATCCCGATCGCCACCTCAGACAAATATCGGTTGTATTTATTGGGACAAAAAAGAGATTGTTTGAATATTGGGGTAAATATAGATTGGAGATTATTTAATATTTTTGGAGACTTTGCAGATTCATTGCATAAGAGTTTTGGTGATGTCATGTGACAAGCATCACACTTGAAAAACAAAAGCCTGGTTTACTGGTTTGCTGGTTAATTTTGACAATAAAGTGAACACGGTAAAACACTATACACCATTTCCTGTTAATAGGCCGGTCCATGGTTGCTCGAGGATAATCACTAGACCTATATTGGAAGAGGACACAAGTCAGAGATCAAAATACACCAGAGACGAAACGACCGGAGCGAAAATGGATACGGGTGAAATGACTCTGATGTGAATTTGTTTTGCGGTGAAACAACCCGGATTCCATCCAAGCAATAAACTCAAGATTTTAAGTTAGGATAGGGTGAGATATAAGGGGGAGGGGACAGGGATTGAAATTATTTATTGCCAGGTCGGCACACTTTTAAGTTGTGTGTTTTTTTAACGACACCAGTTGAGCACATTGATTTATTAATCAACGGCTATTGGATGTCAAACATTTGTTAATTTTGACATATATACATGTAGTGTTAGAGAAAACTAAATGTAAGTAGGCACCAGGAAATAATAATGTTAATGAGGTATATCATCTAACTTGCTATTAACTAGACCCACCTGTGGACACAGAGGCAGAACGTAGCCCAGTGGTAAAGTGCTTACTTGATGCACTGCTGGATTGGGATCAATCCCCGTTGGTGGGCCTATTGGGCTATTTCTCGTTCCAGCATGTGCACCACAACTGGCATATCAAAGGCCATGGTATGTGCTATCCTGTTTGTGGGATGGTGCATATAAAAATCCCTTGCTACTAATGGAAAAATTCCTGTCCTGGACGGAGCAACCGGCTGAGGCTGGTACTTGTGCCCAGGACAGGTGTGAGCTACAACAGCTTGCTCTGAAGGTGCACGTTAAACAATTTCCCAATTTCCTCAAGGAAAAATGTAGCAGGTTTCCTTTCTAAAACTGTTAAAATTACAATTAAAATGTTTGACATCCAATAGCCAATGATTAATAAATGAATGTGCTCTAGTGGTGTTGTTAAACAAAACAAACAAACACCTATGGATATTATAATACTGTATCCATCTGGTGGTTGGGGATGTGGGGGGTGGATGTGGTGTGTGTATATTGATAAGTGTATTTTTAAAAATACAAATTACTTTTTTTTCCCCAGGCAAAAGCAATTCTAGTGACCAATGACCTGAAGGTGATCCAGGAAATTGCAGTGAAGTTTGATACCGAGCTTCCAGAATTCAAGTAGGTCATTATTTTATGTATGATTATATTATAGATTAGATCTATGGATGTGGATGTGAATGGAGATTAGATAGGATGGATGTGAATGGAGATTCGATAGAATGGATGTGAATGGAGATTATATAGGATGGATGTGAATGGAGATTAGATAGGATGGATGTGAATGGAGATTAGATAGGATGGATGTGAATGGAGATTATATAGGATGGATATGAATGGAGATTAGATTGGATGGATGTGAATGGAGATTATATAGGATGGATATTAATGGAGATTAGATTGGATGGATGTGAATGGAGATTAAATTGGATGGATGTGAATGGAGACTGGATAGGATGGATGAGAATGGAGATTTGATAGGTGGATGTGAATGGAGATTAGATAGGATGGATGTCAATGGAGATTAAATAGGATGGATGTGAATGGAGATTAGATAGGATGGATGTGAATGGAGATTAGATAGGATGGATGTGAATGGAGATTAGATTGGATGGATGTGAATGGAGATTAAATAGGATGGATGTGAATGGGGATTAAATAGGATGAATGTGAATGGAGATTATATAGGATGGATGTGAATGGAGATTAAATAGGATGGATGTGAATGGAAATTAGATAGGATGGATGTGAATGGGGATTAGATAGGATGGATGTGAATGGAGATTAGATAGGATGAATGTGAATGGAGATTAGATTGGATGGATGTGAATGGAGATTAAATAGGATGGATGTGAATGGGGATTAAATAGGATGAATGTGAATGGAGATTATATAGGATGGATGTGAATGGAGATTAAATAGGATGGATGTGAATGGAGATTAGATAGGATGGATGTGAATGGAGATTAAATAGGATGGATGTGAATGGAGACTAAATAGGATGGATGTGAATGGAGATTAGATAGGATGGATGTGAATGGAGATTAGATAGGATGAATGTGAATGGAGATTAAATAGGATGGATGTGAATGGAGATTAAATAGGATGAATGTGAATGGAGATTATATAGGATGGATGTGAATAGAGATTAAATAGTGAATGGAGATTAATGAGATTGAATTAATGTTAATTGAGATTAAAGTGAATGGAAATTAATTCGATAGAATGAATGTGAGTGGAGATTAGAATAGCATGAATGAGAATATAGATTAAATAGGGTGGATGTCAATGGACATAAGATTAGATGGATTTGAATTTATATTAGATAAGATGAATGTGAATGGAGATTAGATAGGGTGGATGTGAATGGAGATTAAATAGATGAATGTAAATGGAGGTTAAATACGATGAATGTGAATGGAGATTAGATAATATGGATGTGAATGGACATTAAATAGGATGGATGTGAATGGAGATTAGACAGGATGGATGTGAATGGAGATTAGATAGGATGGATGTGAATGGAGATTAGATAGGATGGATGTGAATGGAGATTACATAGGATGGATGTGAATGGAGATTAGATAGGATGGATGTGAATGGAGATTAAATAGGATGGATGTGAATGGAGATTAGATAGGATGGATGTGAATGGAGATTAAATAGGATGGATGTGAATGGAGATTAAATAGGATGGATGTGAATGGAGATTAGATAGGATGGATGTGAATGGAGATTAGATAGGATGGATGTGAATGGAGATTAGATAGGATGGATGTGAATGGAGATTAAATAGGATGGATGTGAATGGAGATTAAATAGGATGGATGTGAATGGATATTAAATAGGATGGATGTGAATGGGGATTAAATAGGATGAATGTGAATGGAGATTATATAGGATGGATGTGAATGGAGATTAAATAGGATGGATGTGAATGGAAATTAGATAGGATGGATGTGAATGGAGATTAGATAGGATGGATGTGAATGGAGATTAGATAGGATGAATGTGAATGGAGATTAAATAGGATGGATGTGAATGGGGATTAAATAGGATGAATGTGAATGGAGATTATATAGGATGGATGTGAATAGAGATTAAATAGTGAATGGAGATTAATGAGATTGAATTAATGTTAATTGAGATTAAAGTGAATGGAAATTAATTCGATAGAATGAATGTGAATGGAGATTAGATAGGATGAATGTGAATGGAGATTAATAGGATAGGAATGGATGTCAATGGACATAAGATTAGGATGGATGTGAATGATTAATATATTGAGATTAGATGAATGGAGATTAAATGTGAATGGAGATTAGATAGGATGGATGTGAATGGAGATTAGATAGGATGGATGTGAATGGAGATTAGATGGATGTGAGGATGATATGGATGAATGTGAATGGAGATTAAATAGGATGGATGTGAATGGGGATTAAATAGGATGAATGTGAATGGAGATTATATAGGATGGATGTGAATGGAGATTAGATAATTAATGATGGATGTGAATGGAGATTAGATAAAATAAATGTATGGATGTGAATGGAGATTAAATAGGATGGATGTGAATGGAGGTTAAATACGATGAATGTGAATGGAGATTAGATAATATGGATGTGAATGGACATTAAATAGGATGGATGTGAATGGAGATTAGACAGGATGGATGTGAATGGAGATTAGATAGGATGGATGTGAATGGAGATTAGATAGGATGGATGTGAATGGAGATTAAATAGGATGGGTGTGAATGGAGATTAAATAGAATGGGTGTGAATGGAGATTAAATAGGATGAATGTATAAAAAGATGAGGTAGGATGATCGACCATGCATGCCATGATTTCAGCTTGAATTATTCTTTAAATAATTTACTTAGAATGTATGGAAATGGATTGTGATGAAAAAGTACAGTATTTGCTCAGATAGATAATAATGGAATGTGACGTACATATTTTTCTTGTTATGTACACAGAACTGATGGTGGGGTACATGTGCATGATGATCATGTTACTGTGACAGCACCAACAGCCATGTGGGTCAAGGTCAGTAACTGTACATCTGTCTGAGGTTAGTTCTGATTTGCATAAATACAAATATTGAAATATCTAATATGTTCTAATTTTAATGTAGTAGCTTTAGTTTAATCTACACTACCTTGACCGTAACTTTGTTCAGTGCTATCCCCATCATTTTAATAAATTTAAAAGAATGGAAGAGAAAGCAAAATCGTTTAGGTGGCATCTTGTTGATTGCGGAGTAACTGGATGTAAAAAAGAAAAAAATCTAGTAGCCCGGCGGATTACTGAGTTTAGACATCTGGTAGCTCGAAAAACAAATGGGTAGCCAAAAGACTTCAGGCTAAGGCTACAGTTGAGCCTTGTCTACTTTCAAATAGGGCAGATGTTAATTAGTTTTGTATGAAATGATCATATTAGCTGGACCATTAGTTATATGTGATATTAATGGATGACGTAAGGTGGGTGAAATATGTGACTAGCTTCCTTCACTTCCAAGACTGAGGGGTCTGTATTTGGTAGTATAGCCAGTGTGTATGTCCCTGTTAGCTGTATTTGGTAGTATAGCCAGTGTGTATGTCCCTGTTAGCTGTATTTGGTAGTATAGCCAGTGTGTATGTCCCTGTTAGCTGTATTTGGTAGTATAGCCAGTGTGTATGTCCCTGTTAGCTGTATTTGGTAGTATAGCCAGTGTGTATGTCCCTGTTAGCTGATTTAATAGAATGATGAACTCTTGCCAGAGCCATATTCAGGGGGATGAGCGGTCAGGATAGCTCTCAGTTGTACAATGCTCGCCTGATGCGCGGTCGATCTAGGATCGATTCCTGTTGGTGGGCCCATTGGGCTATTTCTCATTTGAGCCAATACTCCATAACTGATGTAACAAAGACCGTGGTATGCACTATCCTGTCTTTGGGATGCTGCAACTAACATTAAATGCATTGTGATATGATAGAAAGACAATGGTACCAGTCTTATAATATTTTTGTTTGCTTTCCCTCAGGCTTTTGACATGCTGCTGGAGAAGATGAAGTCGGAAAACGTTCCATTTGAGAAGATAGCTGCAGTTTCAGGTAGTGGACAGGTACTGTGCCATCCATAGGTATATATATACACACAATCAGGTTTACCTTTTGTACAACTGACCATTTACCACCACCATCCCCATACCCAATGTATTCTTGATCTTCCATGTTGAAAAGTATGTTGCATACAATTAGGATCTTGGATTGCATCTATGTTACATAAACCATTTGATTGTTTTGCATATATGTACTGTCAGTGAAGCACCTTCTACACCCCATACATTCTTCATACATAAAAGGTGAACACCCTAACCAGTCTTGGACATATGTAATAAATGTGGATGGCTCCTAATGTGTGTGAAAGCAGATGGTCTACACAGACCTCCAGAATTCATGGAACTAATTGTTTTCTGTAGCATGATGGTAATGGAGCCGGCAAAATCACAGAACTGAAAAGTTCATTACCGATTATAATTATCATGTTACATAATCCACCATTACCAAAGTCCATTACCCATTACCATGTTACATAATCCACCATGACGAAAGTCCATTACCCATTATCATGTTACATAATCCACCATTACCAAAGTCCATTACCCATTATCATGTTACATAATCCACCATTACCAAAGTCCATTACCGATTATCATGTTAAGTAATCTGCAATTCCCAAAGTCCATTACCGATTATCGTGTTAAGTAATCGACCATTACCAAAGTCCATTACTGATTATCATGTTAAGTGATCCACCATTACCAAAGTCCATTACCGATTATCATGTTAAGTAATTCCCAAAGTCCATTACCAATTATCATATTACATAATCCACCATTCCCAAAGTCAATTACCCATTATCATGTTACATAATCCACCATGACCAAAGTCCATTACCCATTATCATGTTACATAATCCACCATTACCAAATCCATTACCGATTATCATGTTAAGTAATCCACAATTCCCAAAGTCCATTAGCAATTATCATGTTAAGTAATCAACCATTACCAAAGTCTATTACTAATTATCATGTTAAGTAATCAACCATTACCAAAGTCTATTACCGATTATCATGTTAAATAATCCACAATTCCCAAAGTCCATTACCGATTATCATGTTAAGTAATCCACAATTCCCAAAGTCTATTACCAGTTATCATGTTAAGTAATCCACCATTACCAAAGTTTATTACCGATTATCATGTTAAGTGATCCACCAGTACCAAAGTCCATAATCCACCATTAGTAAAGTTACCTAAAAACATCAAGTTTCCAATTGGTTCTGATGATCACAAAGCACAGAAAGAAAAAAGTGTTTCACATAAAATTTAAAATCCTAGATAAAGTGTGTGTATGCTCATGACAGTATGCTTGAACTGTAATTGGTAATAAGGACAAAAATAAAAGATGTGAATGAGTAACTAACAGGGATTGAAATAAGTCTAGAATGGTCAGTTAGGTTATCAGTAGCCATGTTTCTGCCAGAAAGAAATTTTTGGGTATGGCGCTATGGAATTGAATGCAACCACACTCAACAAGGTATGGGGGACCAGAAAGAAAATGGGTTACGTTTAGGGCTAGTGTTAAGAAAAGCATACAGTAATGATAAGAATAATTAATTTTGTTAAAAGATTAACTTAAATTTTTTTTTAATTTGCCAAATATTTTGGTATGGTGCCATACCCGTTTTACCTTCTGGCAGAAACCCCGAGTAGCTAGGTTACCATGTGTCAAGAAAGTTGACAACAGTATTTCGTTCTCAACAAAAACTTTGAAAAAACCCACTGTCACCTAACTTTTTATCAGTTATCTGCTTTTTAAATATAAATTACATGCACAAGTATTGGTACAAGGAGAACAAAAGTAAAAGTTTGTTTTGTTTAATGACACCACTAGAGCACATTGATTTATGAATCATCAGCTACTGACTCTCAAATGTGGCAATTTTGACATATAGTCTTAGAGAAAGAAAGAAATGTTTTATTTAACGACGCACTCTAACACATTTTATTTACTGTTATGTGGTGTCAAACATATGGTTAAGGACCACACAGATAATGAGAGGAAACCCGCTGTCGCCACTTCATGGGCTAGTCTTTTTGATTAGCCGCAAGGGATCTTTTATATGCACCATCCCACAGACAGGGTAGTACATACCACAGCCTTTGATATACCAGTCGTGGTGCACTGGCTGGAATGAGAAATAGCCCAATGGGCTCACCGACAGGGATCGATCCCAGACTGACCGCGCATCGGGCGAGCGCTGTACCACTGGGCTACGTCCCACCCTATAGTCTTATAGAGGAAACCCGCTACATTTTTCCATTAGTAGCAAGGGATCTTTTATATGTATCATCCCACAGTCAGGATAGTACATACTTCGGCCTTTGAGATACCAGTCGTGGTGCACTAGCTGGAACAAGAACTTTCTTTTCCCATTCCTATAGTCACGATTCGAACATTTGATCTGGCCCAAATCAGGATCCAATCGTCACAGAGTTCCTTTAGTTTTTCTTGCCCACTGGACAGGGTTATCCAGCTTTTGCACGGTGCTAGATAAATCTGTCTGATCCTAGGGCTAGATAAATCTGTCCAACCCGAGGGCTAGACGATTTCTACATACTATTGACGTCATAACTTGTTTTTCAGAATTCTGTTGTGCCATTTAACGTTGTATCATTGTTTTAAAAATATTTAAACAAATTAATTTTTTCAACTTTATATTTATTGGTAAGTTGTTATATTTTTATGTTGTTGCATAATGTGGACTATATTTTTCCACGTATAATTAAAGGAGTTAGTAGGTAAAATGTTTATGAATCTTTCTACAATAAACAATTCGTAGCTTACAAAGTTAATGTTTTATTACAGTAATTAAATGGGCAAGAAAAAGAATGAATCACCGTTGTGTGGTATAGATAAAGCAATTCCAACCCTCAGGACATTTGGTCCCTCGGGTTGGAATTGCCTTATCTATACCTCACAACGGTGATAGATTCTATTAATCTACAGTGCACATGCGCTGGTTAATGTTTATTGCCTTACCCAGAGTTCATCAGAAAAATGAAAGTCATATGACCTAGAATGTTTTTCATCGAATGCGGAGTTCATAAAAGGTATTTTGTGTATGTTAGATCCATTTTTACACACACAGGTTAATTTTCACTTTGTCGTGGAATCGTAAAAAATTAAAAAAAAATTAAGGTCATGATGGTAAGTAATTATGGTGATTATAGTGCTAAGATTGCTTCGTGGAACAGGGCCCAGAACAGAAGGAGACCTGTAATAAGATGAGGTTACTCACTAGTTACACAGGCCTCGGTGGCACACTGGTTAAGCCATCGGACTACAGACTGGTTAAGCCATCGGACTACAGACTGGTAGGTACAGGGTTCGCAGCCCGGTATTGGCTCTCACCCAGAGTGAGTTCTTAAGACCTCAATGGGTAGGTGTAAGGCCACTACACCCTCTTCTCTCTCACTAACCTCTAACCAACTAACCCACTGTCCTGGACAGACAGCCCAGATAGCTGACGTGTGTGCCCAGGACAGCATGCTTTTAACGATTACAAACTATTTATATATATCTGCATTCTTATTGGTCAGAAACCAGTCACATGACCATCCGTAAATAGTGATATTGCCCTGAGATGGTCCCACCGGTCCATCAAAAGTGATATTGCCCTGAACAATGAAAATAAAGATGAAACAAAATTCTATCCAATTAATGAATAGGTAACATAATGCAATGTCAACTGCTAATTGTAATGTAAACAAACACAAGCTTGTGACAAAATGCTTTGTTGTCCTTCAGCAAAACGATAAATATCTTTAGTCATACCGAGTTTAATTCTGCAAATACAACCAAAACAAGGTCAGTAATCGTCAAATTGTGTATGGTATATATTGCAGATTTAGAAACGTACATTTGTAGGTAATCAGTAATTGGTCTTATTTTGCTATTATTATGATTTTGACACTCTTACTGGTTATAATGTCTTGAATTTGATTTTTTGTCTTGGTAATGTTTCAGCTATTTATTTCCGCATTCCTTTGCGTGTCATACAACGTCATAGAATAACGTGATGTCACTAAATCCCATCAGTTTTAATGCATTGTGGGAAATTATAAGCCTTGGCATATTTCGATTCTAATAAACAAAGAAGGAATGTACGAGTCTTATGGATGACATTATGTAATAAAACAATTATAGACATTTCGGGCAGTATCATGTTTTATGGACTGAAGAAATTGATATTGCCCTCAATGACAGTCAATAATTGATAAATATACCTGGGGTATATTATCTGTTAGTTTTTAACATTTGTGCTTTTGAAATATGTCTACATGCAGAAAAATAATCTTTCATGTATGTTGATTTCTTGCTAAGAAAAGAAAAAAAAAAGTTTGTTTTGTTTAACGACACCACTAGAGCACATTGATTTTTTTCCATCTGGATGGTAAATTAAGTTGAACTGGTATCAATGTACATGTACTACCGTTGGGTTTTGAAATGTGTGTTGCACTGTTTGGACAGAAATTGTACCTTTAAACGTTATTCTGAGTAAAGAATTTTCACTTATAAATTTTATTAAATCTTGTTTTAATTTTTAGCAACATGGCAGTGTCTACTGGAAAATAGGAGCACAGCATCTCCTTAATAATCTGAATCCTGAAAGTTCCATGCATAGTCAGTTGAAGGTTAGTAAGTACTTTATTATTATAAACTATGCAAATAATATTGTTGAAATATTATACATAAATCATTTTCTATCAGTGATTCCGAAATACACTTTTGTAATGACATTATTATTTTGTGCTTGATTGAAGGCCAACTTTAAATTTTTTATAGAGTTCATCCAGTCAGAATTGAATAAGCAAAGAAAGTTTGTAATTAGACAACAATGAAATTAGCTTTCATCAGGGTGGGAATTCTCCTCAGATCAGCTGTTTTCCTCTAATGGAACATTGCGTTTCCTTGCATTTTAATCGTCCTTTCCTCCAAAATGTGTCAGATGGCACAGATTTTAACCTAGGATTTCAAGACTTTCCGGGACCCCTCTAGATTTCCTCTTTTTAACAATTTACCAATTCCCACCCTTGTTTCGTAATTTAAAAAGAAAACTAACAAAGTAATTTTTACACACCCATGAGTATAAGTGTCATCAATTTAAAGACGTACAGTTGACTGCTGCTATAGTCCGTCCCACGGGGAACGCCTTTTTTCATACTATGAAATTTATTTATTTATTTCTGAGCTGATTATTTTCTAAATTGCTCACAAAAATAATATTTTTTTAATTTCAAAAACACTTTTACTTTTCTTTTTAAGTGAAACCAAAGTAAAATAATTGACCAGAAACATTTTTTGTACGAGGATGGGATGGACTATAGATGATGAGAAAGTAGCCCAGTGATACAGCGCTCGCTCGATGCGCGGTCGGTCTGGGATCGATCCCCGTTGGGCTATTTCTCGTTCCAGGCAGCGCACTACGACTGGTATATCAAAGGCTGTGGTATGTACTGCCCTGTCTATGGGATGGTGCATATAAAAGATCCCAAGTTGCTAATCGAAAAGAGTAACCTGTGAAGTGGCGACAGTGGGTTTCCTCCCTCAGTATCTGTGTGGTCCTTAACCATATGTCTGACGCCATATAACTGTAAATAAAATGTGCTGAGTGCCTTGTTAAATGAAACATTTCCTTCCTTCCACCCAGTGAAAGAAGCACAATGAAAATTGATTGCTCTGTAATGTACAAGTTATCCTGAAACTGATTTCTCGTAATGTTTAAGTTAACTGCAAGCACGAAGTAAAATTTTGTTTTGTTTAATGACACCACTAGAGCACATTGATTTATTAAACATCGGCTGTTGGATGTCAAATATTTGGTAATTCTGACCTATAGGAAGCCTGCTACATTTTTTCATTAGTAGCAAGGGATCTTTTATATGTACCATTTAACAGACAGGATAGCTCATACCACAGCCTTTGATATACAGTCATGGTGCACTGGCTGGAACAAGAAACAGCCCAATGGGTCCACCGACAGGGATTGATCCTAGACCGACCGCACAAGTGATGTAAATAAGTTTTTGTTTAAAAAAAATACATTTAAATTTGTTTTAAATGTGTTTTTGGAGGATATGTAAAAGTATACTATATTAATGTCCATTAGATACCATATACCTTACAGCTCATTATTTATTAACATATACAAATTGCCGTTACTTGTTAAACATGGTTTGAAATAATTCATTGTAAGATCAGTGGTAACTAATGGCCACTCATGTAGTATTGTCAAATTAGTATTTTTTACTATGTAGCTTTTTATCACTCCTATTGCATGTATGTACACACACACACACACACACACACACACACACACACACACACCACACACACACACCACCCCCGTACCACCACCCACCCACCACAAACAAGGAAGAAGGAAAACAAATGCATTAAAAGAGAAAAAGAAAACTCAAAGGAAAAGAAAAATAGTCTATTACTCTGTTTGCAAAAAGTGGATATAACCAGTTGTGATTGTCATCCCTGGATTTAACATTCCTTTCATTTCTCCAGGATGTGTTTAGTGTTGGTGATTCGCCCATCTGGATGGATGCTAGTACTACACAGCTGTGTCGAGACCTTGAAGAGAAAGTGGGAGGAAAACAGGTTAACAAAACCCACATAATATGTGTGCATATATCTATATAAAACCCCAGCTATTGATGTATTTATTTCATAAACCCTACTGAAGCTGCTGTTACACTTTGACATCTTATACACTGAACCTCTTCAGACTGGGACACCCATGGGATCTAATAAAAGGTTCTGGACCCAGTTCCACAACGCAATCTTAGCGCTAAGATCACCTTAAGTGCATATGTCAGCTGTGCAGTTATGGTGATCTTGGAACTAAGATCACTTCATGGAACGTGACCCTGAACTGATGTTTATTAAAAAGAACGGTGAAAAATGTCCAGTTTTTAGAGAATTGTTGGTTTACCAAAGATCGGAATTGGAGGAGTTTTACTAATGTCTGTTGCTAAATGCAAAATGCAATCAGAATAGAATTACACTTTTCTATAAGATGCGTATATGGCAACTTCAGAACTCAATTTTTGGAAAGACTTCGACCCGTACCCCTCTATATCAAGGCCCTAAAGACTAATCCTAACCCTAAAACTAACCATAACCAATGAAAGTGAAAGGGGGGTACGGGTCGAACTCATGCCCAGTTTTTTTTAACTTTTCTTTGTATGGTACATATACATATAATCTCTTGCATAGAAGTTTAGAAGTCACATTCCAGTTTGGTATTCCTTCAAATGATAATTGTTTCAGTAAAAGTGCGACCTCGATTGTAATTGAGATCTGAAGGAAATCAAAGAATGGTGTGTCGGAGGAAGAAAACATTACAAATATACTAGAGAGTGTAGCTTTAATTTTGAGCTGTCATTTTGCCTGTTTCGTTATAATGCCTGCTTTAGATCAGGGGCCTAATTCACTAAACTCTCGCAACTTTGCGATTTCGCAGTGCAATGCTAAAAGACTTGCAAAGAGGATGCTTTGTTGTCTAGCAGAGCCTAAGAGAGCTTTGTGAATTAGGCTCCATGGCTTTTTATCTCACTAAACTGGGCAAGCTGGTCTTTTTGTCTGTAATGTTAATAATAGCTTGCTTATGTTGGGCATACAGTAAAGTACTTTTAGAACGAACATGCTTATAACAAACTACCGGGTAAAATGAACTGATTGTAAAGTCTCCTTTTACCCCCAATACAGTATTAAAGGGACATTCCTGAGTTTGCTGCATTGTAAGATGTTTCCGACTAATAATATATTTCTACGATTAAACTTACATATTAAATACATTTTCTTGTTTAGAATATAAGTGTCTGTATATTCAATGTGTCTCTGGTCGTCTTAATATTTGTAAGAAGCCCAAACTGGATTTTGTCTTCAAATAATTTTGTATGTACGAATTTTTTTTATTTTAGAAAATATAATGAAATTTAACCTAGTACTAATATCTGAACAATCAGAAACACATTTAATATACAGCCATTAATATTTTATGCAAAAAAATATATTTGATATTAATTACAATCGTTAAAAAGTCTCTGTTAGTTGATAACATCTTAAAAATTGCAGCAAACTCAGGAATGTCCCTTTAATAAATTTTAATGTATAGAACAAACTATGTATAGTGAATTAACTTCTAAAATGAACCAATGTTTTTGTCAAAATTGTGAATTTCAGTGTAAATTAGTGTATACCGCAAATCGATCATAATTTTTATCTTAATATTTGTATAATTGGTGATAATAAATGAAATATAAAAAAAAACACCCCACTGATTCTTGTATTTATGGTATTTAATTTGAAAAATAAAAAATGGCCAACTTCCTGAATGACAACGGCTAACTTCCGCAAATGTGTACACGGAACTACTGCTATAATGAAGTGATGTTCCTAGTCCCTTGCAGTGCATTATAAGAGTACTTTACTGTACTTATTGTGGCCAGACCTTTTATCAACTCAACTTTGCAGCAGTCTAAAGCCATGCAATTGTTCATATACTACTCTGAACATTACCGCTAATGTGTACACGGAACTACTGCTATAATGAAGTGATGTTCCTAGTCCCTTGCAGTGCATTATAAGAGTACTTTACTGTACTTATTGTGGCCAGACCTTTTATCAACTCAACTTTCCAGCAGTCTAAAACCATGCAATTGTTCATATACTACTCTGAACATTACCGCTAATGTGTACATGGAACTACTGCTATAATGAAGTGATGTTCCTAGTCCCTTGCAGTGCATTATAAGAGTACTTTACTGTACTTATTGTGGCCAGACCTTTTATCAACTCAACTTTCCAGCAGTCTAAAGCCATGCAATTGTTCATATACTACTCTGAACATTACCGCTAATGTGTACATGGAACTACTGCTATAATGAAGTGATGTTCCTAGTCCCTTGCAGTGCATTATAAGAGTACTTTACTGTACTTATTGTGGCCAGACCTTTTATCAACTCAACTTTGCAGCAGTCTAAAGCCATGCAATTGTTCATATACTACTCTGAACATTACCGCTAATGTGTACACGGAACTACTGCTATAATGAAGTGATGTTCCTAGTCCCTTGCAGTGCATTATAAGAGTACTTTACTGTACTTATTGTGGCCAGACCTTTTATCAACTCAACTTTCCAGCAGTCTAAAACCATGCAATTGTTCATATACTACTCTGAACATTACCGCTAATGTGTACATGGAACTACTGCTATAATGAACTGATGTTCCTAGTCCCTTGCAGTGCATTATAAGAGTACTTTACTGTACTTATTGTGGCCAGACCTTTTATCAACTCAACTTTCCAGCAGTCTAAAGCCATGCAATTGTTCATATACTACTCTGAACATTACCGCTAATGTGTACATGGAACTACTGCTATAATGAACTGATGTTCCTAGTCCCTTGCAGTGCATTATAAGAGTACTTTACTGTACTTATTGTGGCCAGACCTTTTATCAACTCAACTTTGCAGCAGTCTAAAGCCATGCAATTGTTCGTATACTACTCTGAACATTACCGCTAATTTGTACCTTTCCTAATGAATTTTTTTGCTTGTTTTGTTGTCAGAGATTGACCGATATCACCGGTTCCTGTGGGTACGAAAGGATGACTGGAAATCAGATCGCAAAAATCTATCAAACCAACAGAGAAGCTTATCTCAACACTGAGGTATTGTTCAAACAGCTGACCCTAGTTAGGCCAAACAGAATAATATCATGGATAATTGATTTATAAAAGTTACTAGCCACAATTAAACATTCACTAGCCCTACTTTACTTTAAGTTAATACAATTTTACTAAATAATAGTAATAATCAGATATGTCACCTAAAGAGGGAGATAGAGCTTAAAAACACTAACATTGGGGGGGTTGGGGTGGGTGCAGGATATTCATATTTACAAAACAGACTTAACTGCAACATTTGACCAAAAAAAAATTCACTAGCCGCCGGGCATGGCATTAGTAGTTATTTACTAGCCCAACATTGTATATCACTAGCCATGGGAGTGGGGCTACCATAATCTAGAAGCCCTGATAATGTGTGTGATTCCAATTACATAAGCCAGAGAAATTAGTGTAGTTAGGTACTTAGGTAGGTAGGTAGGCAGGCTCAAATCTCTTTGTCGTTTTTGAGGCAAATTCTTTAGGGTAAGTAGGCATTGTATAAACTTTTTTTAAAGACTGAAAGATTTTAAATTTAGATGTGCATGTATGTATTAAGAGAGGTTTTTCTTAAAGGGACAGACCGTAGTTTCCGCCCATGAAAATTAGTTAATCTACAGACCTGTAAGACATTTGTATAATGTTACAATTGAGTGAAACATGAGTCTGTGACTTTGAAATGGTGAAATACCATCTAAAAATAGACGAAAACTCCACTCCATAACTGTTACTTTTCAGATGCACGTGCTTTTTAAAAATATGAGAAATTCATTTGGTGATATTAAAAACACCAGGATGACCAAAAACACTTCAGATGTATGGAAATGGATAATCTAAACAATAAAATCTAAGTAAAGTATGATTTCAATTATCAAAAAACGGCTCTAATGGTCAAAAATATATAAAAACTAGGTTATGTCCCTTTAAGTTTAATTATATTTATTTCTATGCTGAATATTGTGCAAAAGTTAAATTTGTTTGTTGGTAATATCAATTTAGACTCATGTGGTCGGCAATATTTTTTTCTTTTTTCATGATTTTCTTAAAAATTCAGCAGTGTAAAATATTTTCAGCTTTTAAAGCTTTAGTTATTTTTAACGTTAACTTAAGCATTATATTGATTTTGGTAATTCTAGCATGTTATCTTAGTGTTTGATGAACAGAAAAAACTGTGTGTACCTAAGAAAATAGGGTTAGTTACTTCAAATGCATTTCCATCAACTAATAACTGCTGTTCTACATGTATATGCCTTACTGGGCTCTGATTGAATCAGATGATATTGAAAAAACTTAGCCCAGTGGTAAACTCCTAAGCCTGACGTGTGGCCAATCTAGAATTGATCACTGTCAATGGGTCCATTGGGCTATTTCTCATTCCAGCCAGTGCTCCACAACTGGTGTAACATTAACGGCTATGGTATGTACTATCCTGTCTGTGGGATGCTGCATATAAACAAATCTCTTGCTGCTATTTGGAAAAAGGTGTTGCTAAAAAATGTTTAATTTTTCTTTCAGATCATTTCTATGATACTATATTTCAGCGTATTTCATTGGTCAGCAGTTTTGTGGCAAGTCTGTGTGTGGGTGACTATGCACCGATAGATGAGAGCGATGGGTCCGGTATGAACCTGTTGAATATCCACACGCGAGAATGGGCGGCGGAATGTTTAACTGTAAGTGTTACAGTACTCTTTGCTATTTGCAGTGTACAGAATGGCCTACAAATGGTTGGGTAGTCCTTTTGTTGGTCTTCTTGGCTACCTGTATTATGTGTGTACATGTAGTATAGGGAGTGATGTAGCCATGTTGGTCCATCCCATCCCATCCCATCCCATCCCATCCCATCCCATCCCATCCGTCCATCCATCCATCCATCCATCCATCCATCCATCCATCCATCACTGTAATAAATTTAAATAAAAAACCCCAACATAATTAACAGTCTTTTATTCATGATTGTTATTGTTGTAAATTGAAAAAAAGTAATTTTTAAGTGACATATTAAATCAGAGTATGCATTTGGGATTTTTTTGACTGGCCAATCGGGCCACTCACAACAACACTTTGACTCTTCCGTACAACTCTTGAATGGCCCGCGACCAAATTTTATTTAAAAAACTTACTTAAATTGCACTTTAAAAACATGTTATCATATCATACAAACAATACAAAAGAAGGAAACAGAACTTGTTTTAATTTTATTACAAACTGTTGTAATTAAATAATAATTATTATGTTGTCACGGGACCCACACAATCAAATATCTGAAAAGTTTTACCAAAGCTCGGTCTTGGAATGAATAAGGTGCTTTTATGGCTGTATGACGAGGAATTTAAAAGAAATACTAAGCTGAGAGTAATCTATACAAACAATAATCACATCCACTAGAGAAATAAGTACACAACACAAGTTGAAAACATAATCATTATTTAACAACACTCGCACGTGCACAGGCAATGATAGCTGTTGTTGACATCGTTCGCAGTGACGATTGGGTGTTTGGTATAGTAGACTCGGTATATTCTGTAAGAAATGAAAACTTTCCAACACAATGTAACTTCAGAAAACTTAAGGCTCCTAAACAAAATCTTTCTGCGAAACATAGCGTAGCAGAATGTGACGAGTTGTTCCGATTGTAACTAACTGGAAGTAAAGCCGGACATGGCCAAGGTGTTACTATTGAACCTACGAATATATTTACATGGCTGAGGTTTTCCGAGTACATAATCAAAACCAGCCGAGGCATTCCGAATGGTTTTAGAAAATTTAGACTGTTTGATAGACTGGGGAAGTGGTCGCTATTATGTCCTATATGGGTTTGGTTGCACAGATACTAATAAGAAACCAGTTAAAAAGAAATAAAAAATAACTTTCCGATCTCTTACAGACATTATTTATTTGCATTTTGATACATAATACAATATGCGGAAAGTTTTGGTGGCCAGGCAGGCGACACGTGATACGGTTTTGACTTGCCCGACGCTATTTTGACTCGCCATGGGCGATCGGGCGACTGTAAAGTGCGAACCCTGATTAAATTTTATAATAATTTATTTTCTGTAATGATATAACCCTAATACATGTAAAAGTATATCATAAGAAGCAATTTTTTTTTTTTTTAAATGTATACTACAAGGTGGAGATTGTTTTTTTTAATATAAACTTTATTACCCCAGATCACTGGCAATGTCAAGTTTGGGGTGCCTTGAATCATTGTCTTACAAGGTACAATAATAATAAAATTAATAACATGATTGTGTGTATTTTTAATTTTGCACTTTCTTTTATTCAGTTTGGTACTTTTTACATGGTCCATGGTTAATTAAGGATTACAATTTTCATTTCAGGCTTGTGCTCCAGACTTGGCTGACAAACTTGGGTCAGTGGTACCATCAAAACAAATTATTGTAAGCATTTATTATTTATGTCAAAATTTGGTTACATGTGTTTTTCATGTAAATTTTACAAGTTGGCATTAACAGAAGAGAAAAGAATGCTTGTTTTAACGAAAGTTTGAATCACATTGTAAACTTGAGCTGTGATGTACATGTATACAGTGAAATCCCTCAAAACCGGACGACAGGCTGGTAGGTATTGGGTTCGCAGCCCGGTACCGGCTCCAACCCAGAGTGAGTTCTTAAGGGCTCATTGGGTAGATGTAAGGCCACTACACCCTCTTACCTCTCACTAACCACTAACCAACTAACAACTAACCCACTGTCCTGGATAGACAGCCCAGATGGCTGAGGTGTGTGCCCAGGACAGCATGTTTAAACCTTAATTGGATATAAGTGGTAAAATTACTTCAAGTTCAAAGTTCAAGACCACATGAGAAAGCAGTACTAGACTGGTTCATAGGTTTACTAAATGTGGCTATTTTGCAAGCTAGTCAAACAGGTCAAGTGACAGATAGGGGGCACGACTTAGCCCAGTGGTAAAGCGCTCGCTTGATGCATGGTCAATCTTGGGATCAATCCCCGTCAGTGGGCTATTTGTGGCTCCAGCCAGTGCACCACAACTGGTACATCAAATGCCATGGTATTTGCTATCCTGTCTATGGGATGGAAAGGAAATGTTTTATTTAACGACACACTCAACACATTTTAATTACGGTTATATGGCGTCAGACATATGGTTATGGACCACACAGATAGAGAGAGGAAACCCGCTGTCGACACTTCATGGGCTACTCTTTTCAATTAGCAGCATGGGATCTTTTATATGCACCATCCCACAGACAGGATAACACATACCACGGCCTTTGATATACCAGTCGATGTGCACTGGCTGGAGCGAGAAATGGCTCAATGGGCCCACTGACGGGGATCGATCCCACACCTACCGCGCATCAAGCAAACGCTTTACCACTGGGCTACGTCCCGCCCCCTGTCTGTGGGATGGTGCATATAAAAAATCCCTTGCTACTAATGGAAAAATGTGGCGGGTTTCCTCTAAGACTATGTCAAAATTATAAAATATTTGACATCCACTAGCTTATGATCAATAAATCAATGTGCTCTAATGGTGTTGTTAAACAAAACAAACTTTAAGTGACAGGTTGTGGAACTGTGGGTATGGGTATGGGTATGAGATATGGGTCTAATTCAACACAGTACATTTGTTATATTAATTTCTTTAACATAGGGTTCGGTATCTCCATATTTAGTGCAGCGTTATGGATTTGCTCAGGACTGCCAAGTTATAGCCTTCACTGGAGATAACCCAGGTAATTTATTTATATATTGCAATTAATTTCTAAATCCTTTTTGTACACCCCCGTGTTTGATGGGTTGTATTATGGTATGGCGTTGTTCATCAGACTGTGTGTCCATCTGTCCATACGTCTGTCTGTAAACGTTTTGTTTCCAAAGCATATCTTTCTTTCTTTCTTTCTTTCTTTATTTTTTTTAATTTTTTATCTCACTTCCCCCTTTCCTTTTACTTCTTTCAGTTCCATCTCATGTCTTCCTGATTTGGCAGCTCCTCCTAGCTTTTAACTTCTTTTACTGTCCATCTCCACATCCCAGTCCTTGTCTCTACAACCGCGACAGGTGCTTGTCTCATGTAGCTATCCGTTCCACACATCTGTCATTCCCCATGCAAGTATAACTTGGGATGCCAGTGTTTTGCGTACCATAACTAGGTCACCACGAACTAGTTTTAATACTTTACAGCACATTAAAGGAAATCCTTGTCCAGGCCATTTCTTCCGTATCAATTTATATAGGAGCATGCAAGTACAACTTGTGAAGGTGGTGTGTTGCATACCATAACCAGGTCACCATGACCTACTTTTGACAGGTGTATCATGTACCTCATGGGTATTTTTGTTAAAAAAAAATGTTTCATTTTATGTTTGATTTTCATTCCTGAAAGAACTTTGATGAAAACATTTTTTTTATAGCTTACGACAGACGTCGCCCAAATTTTATTATCCCTTATCGGTCCCACCAGAGGGGACTATATATTTTGATTCCATCCTTCTGTCTGTCTGTCTGTCTGTCTGTCCCATGATTTTTTGACTTTTTTTCACAGTGATTCAAAATATTGAGCTGATATTTTGTGTAGGCCTATAGCTTTTTCATGTACTGTTACAGATCAAGTTTGACTTTCATAATGATTTAAGAATTTTTGACAGAGTTATGGCCCTTGAACTTAGGAGATACAAAACTTTGTTTTCTGGGGTTTTTTTCGCAATACCTGATGATATTTAGCTCAAATATTGTGTATAGCTTTAATATGTACTGTTATAGATCATATTTGTCTTTCATGGCAGTTTAACCATATTTGACAGAGTTATGGCCCTTTAACTTAGGAGATACGAAAGTGCATTTTCCAAACTTATTTTTCGCAATGCCTCCAGATATTGAGCTAAATTTCTGTGTATATCTTTATCATGTACTGTTACAGATCAAGTTTGACTTTGATAGGGATTTACTTATTTTTCACAGAGATATGGTCCTTGAACTTAGGAGATACAAAAGTGCCTTTTCCGGACTTTTTTCCGCAATGCTTCAAGATAGTGAACAGAAATTCTGTGTATAGCTTTATCATGTATTGTTACTGATTATGATTTACTTGTTTTTCACAGAGTTATGGCTCTTGAAATTAGGAGATACAAAACTTTGTAGGGCCTGGTAGGGGACATGTATTGCTTTAGCAGTACTCTTAGAATGCTTGTTGAATATGTGATTTTTATATTGCAGCATCGTTGGCAGGACTGACTCCATCTGCTGGTGATGTTATGGTGAGCTAAGCTAAAAATCCCTTCACACCACATTATAACATCATTTACTAAAGGGTGGGATGTAGCCCAGTGGTAAAGCTTTTGCTTGATGTGCGGTCTGTCTGGGATCGATCCCCTTTGGTGGGCCCATTGAGCTATTTGTTGCTCCAGCCAGTACACAACGACTGGTATATCAAAGGCCATGGTATGTGTTATCCTGTCTGTGGGATGGTACATACAATAGATCCTTTGCTGCTAATCGAAAAGAGTAGCCCAGAAAGTGGTTTCCTCTCTCAATATCTGCCTGGTCCTTAAGCATATGTCTGACACCATATAACTGTAAATAAAATGAGTTAAGTGCATCGTTAAATAAAACATTTCTTTCCTTCTTTCATTTACTAAATACAAAATACAAACACAACTACAGTTTTCATAAAAACTCAGTCTTGTCTAAGTACAGTCGAGACTTGTCTAATGACCACCTGTATATAACGGTCACCTGCCCTTAGTGGCCACCATAAATCCCACTCAGTGCATTTCCTTCTTTATTTTACTTGCATATAACAGCCACCTATTCCATGCGGCAAGTGGCCACTATTTTTGACCAAGATGAATGGTTAGACCTGCTATAACGGCCACAAAATTAAAATGACCACTATTTTTGGTCCAAAATGGACAGTTGAACTTGCCATCATGGTCAGAAGATATATACATATATTGACCTGTCCATGTCACAATATAAAGTTATTGTTTTACTTACGTTCAAACAAACCAGGCACATGCTCTAGTCATATTTTCATCTTATATCTGTATGATATGGTCGGTCATTTAATTTACAAGGCGACGTGTTATTGCTTGAAGTAAGGCTTGCATTGAACTTACTGTACATATATTTTAGCCCTATCAACACTGACAGGTAGTGTATTCCAAGGTGTGTGATTGCTGCTGGTCAGATCACAGGTATCCCCAAACAATAACGTCAGATTATGTTATAGTAATGTTATATAATAATATATACATGTAATGATAGTATTTGTATTGGGGGTGTCTGCCTGGGGGTACCTGCGAACAGATAAACAATTGTGACAATATGCCATGATGTTTGTTTAACCATTACACATTGGCAAACTGACCCTTTTATAATGATTTCTTACCTGTAACCTTTTGCATTTTGTGCATTAATTTATTATTATTATATTTTTTGGTGTTAATAAATTTATATTTGTTTTTTTAATTCTTTTAATTTTTTTTATTTATTACCACAGATCACTGGCAATGTCACGGTTAGGGTGCCTTGAATCATTGTCTTACAATGTACAATAATACTAAAATTATAACATGATTCTGTTATTATACATGTATAACTACTTGTAAGATAAAAGTTTTATTATATTTCATATATACATATATATATTAGGTCCCTGTGAAGCTTCGTATATTCGATTCGATTCGAAATCATTGCAAAGCTTCGATTCATTTCAATTCGATTTTTGTGCATTCGGAATTTCGAATATTGCAGTCTACGGACAATTGGAAAAAGAGGGATAAACTATATGGCCAACCTTTAACATTAATAAACAATAAACAATGTGGAAGACAAAGCAGGGTCACGTGAAGTCTTTCCCACTCCTGGCTACAGTCGCGAGAGAC
Source organism: Gigantopelta aegis (assembly GCF_016097555.1). Lineage (NCBI taxonomy): Eukaryota > Metazoa > Mollusca > Gastropoda > Neomphalida > Peltospiridae > Gigantopelta > Gigantopelta aegis. The sequence goes on from NC_054700.1 coordinate 52,093,492, forward strand.
ACACTCGGCATTCAGACTACTAACTTCTCTTCAGAAAGGGTGAATTCCACAGGCACAAACGTTATAACTGACAAACAACACTCTCTGCCTCGCCAAAATGCCGAGACACTCATATGGGGATATAAAAATGCTGATCTCATCCTATCCATGTCAGACTTCAAGCAGATAAAGTGATGTGATTATAATGTTATATTTCTTTTATAATTTTTAGGATTCTTTTTTTGTATTGCGCGAAGAATATCCACTGGTATTTAGTTTTGATCTCCGATTGGTGATAATTTTCACATGTTTACTTGAATTATTTTATGATCTAATTAAAAGCCAATAAATGATCACTTCCAAGATATTATCTCGTGTTAGTTCAACTGTTCAGCCTATGTACACATTAGTACTGGTTTTCTATTTAGGGCGCTTTATTATTTAAACTTCAACCTTGTGTAATCATGTTAATCACCATACGTACACCCAGTGCAGTGGATATTTATACTGTCTTTCTAATTTCCTTCACTGAGCTGAATATTCCTTCGTGAACTGCATCTGATACACTTGATTATTCTCCAAGGTATTCAAGATTCGAAATTCGATTCGATTCGAATATTTTCGAATATTCAATTCAAATTGAAAATTGAGATCCGCAGGGCCCTAATATATATATACTGAACAGCATTGAAAATGCACCACCAAGAAATGTTTGGATTTCAAAAAGAATACCTGAGCAATAAATGTTTTTGTTCTGAACAGCAATAGATGGATGATTGATAATGACAACAAACAAAAAAGGATGCACAATCATTGATTAGTTTTAATTCATCTATGTATGAAAGACACGTGGGGTCACAATGAAAAGTCAGTAGCACGTATGACCACCATCTGCAGAAACACAAGCCATGCAATGTCTTCTCATCGACCCGATAGGTTTGCAAATAATGTTATAGGGGATAGCATTCCACTCCTACTGTAGTGCGTTTTCCAGTTCTCTAAGGTTATTCATTTGTGGAAGACGTTAGATGCGTTGACCAAGGTAATCTCAAAGATGCTCTTTTGGCGATAAATCAGGGGACAGTGCTGGCCATTCAAGCAAAGGGACATTATTGTTCACTAGATACTGTGTTGTAACACATGCTGTGTGCGCTCGGCGTTGTCTTGCTGAAATGTGTGCATATCCCGATCCTGAAGAAAGAAGGGAATGATATGATTTTGCAAGACATTATCCCGGTAGTAAATGGCATTCACTTTGCCATGGCAAACATGGAGTGCTGTTCGGTGATGATAACTGATCCCAGCCCACACCATGACACTCCCTCCACACCAATGCCACACTCGCATCCGACCATCAACATTCTTTAAATGGAAATGGGATTTGTCAGAGAATAGCACACCATGACAACGTAATCTCCAATGACGATACCTTCCTGCCAAACGTCGGTGCTGATTTTGATTTTGATCAGTCAGGATAGGTCCAACATATGGTCGCTGAGCACGCAACCCAGCAGAGCGAAGACAGTGACACACAGTGTCTGCGCTGATAACCCCTCGTCGACCTTGAACAGTTGGTGCAGTCCTGGCAGTTGGCAGCGTTCGATCACGAATATGGAGGCGAACAATATGGTGATCTTGTCGTGGTGTCGTAACATGTCGTTGGCCTGGATGTGGATGGTCCCTGATGGTTCCTCCTGTTTGCTGGTATCTCCTGTGGAGTCTAGTGATTGTTGAATGGTGGCATCCAAACTGCTGCGCGGTGACTCTACTTGAAATACTGACTTGAAGCATGCTTAAGGCACAGTCACGTTACTCAACTGTCAACATTGCCATCACTTGTTTAACGTTCCCTCAAAGACTACTTCATAAATGAAAGTGGTTTTTCAGAGACCATCTTTTGTAGCCCCAATCAGCATGATTTGCACATTCAATTTACGTTTTTCATGCAATATGTTGTGTTTTGGTGTTTTGTAATGGTTTTTGTAAGTTATTTGACATCATGCATAGTCTATAAGGTAGTACGGCAGGGGTGGGGAAAAGCCCTTTTCTCCCGGTCTGGGACCGATTCTCGATCTCTGAGACCGAAATTATTTTTTAAAAACGTGTGTTTGCCGGTCCCACTTTTGTCATTCTTGTCGGTCCGAACCACCTGTCCATTTCTATTATTGGAACAAATTCTTATCCGTCAAGTGGACCGGCCTGCCCAGACATCGGTATCTCATGCATGATTTAAAATAATAAATAAATAGTGGTCAGTATAGCTTGTGTTTCAGACGTCTGTGATTTTAAAGTCTGCCTAAGTATATATCGTCAGTCACTGAAGTTGGACCTACAGTAGTGTCAATCCACAGCCACTAGGCTAGACATTAATTTTGTCAAAGTTGCTGAGCCAGTCAAGAGATAAAACAGACGTTAACAATAACACCATTCTTGGTGAGAGAGCCATCAAGGTATTACACTCCCAATTAAAACAAAGGACCCAGAGTTTGCAACTGGTTACAATCAACACCTGTCAACACCTATGTACGGAGCTTTGTCGGGTCGAGTGTCCCTGTCGGAAGCAAGATACTTTTGTGCAATACAAACTGCTTGAAATAGCATAAAATATACTGAAATAATCAATAAATGTATTTATTGTTGACTGTTCAATGTAGTCTATCCAATAATTATAAAGGATTTTAAAATTAACAAAAGGTTTCCACTTTCTTGTTAACAAGTGGGAGTAAGCAGAACAGCTACATGTACTGGTTATCTCAAGAGCCAGTAGAGGTCAGATTTCATCCAATCAGTGATGACGTTATTAATCTCTTTGTCTAAACATGTGCTAGCTCAGGCTGTCAAACGCTTCAACGGTGCGATCTTTTATGAATTTTCAGGACACAGTACTGAATACTCGTACTTTTTATACATATATGGGATTTAATTTTTTTTTTTTTTTTATTCCTTTTCTCCCCTCCCCCCCCCCCCCCCCCCCCCCCCCCCCCCCCCCCCCCCCCCACCCCCCCCCCCCCCCCCCCCCCCCCCCCCCCCCCCCCCCCCCCCCCCCCCCCCCCCCCCACCCCCCCCCCCCCCCCCCCACCCCCCCCCCCCCCCCCCCCCCCCCCCCCCCCCCCCCCCCCCCCCCCCCCCCCCCCACCCCCCCCCCCCCCCCCCCTCCCCGTTAATGAAGACATCAAGCGGGACCGATTGACAATTTTATTTTTCCCCACCCCTGTAGTACGGTACTTATTCATTGATATTTTTAATGCTGATATACGCCCCATTCACATTTGTTATCATCAACTGGTGATGCGTTTTCAATGCTGTTCAGTATGCATCATCCCACAGACAGGGTTATACATACCACAGCATTTGATATACCAGTCATGGTGCATTGGCTGGAATGAGAAATAGCCCAATGGGCCCACCAATGGGGATTGATCCCACACCAACTGCACATCGAGCGAACGCTGTACCACTGGGCTACGTCCCGCCCCTATTTTATTTAATGACGCACTCAACACATTTTATTTATTGTTATATGGCGTCAGACATATGGTTAAGAACCACACAGATATTGAGAGAGAAAACAGCAGATTTCCTCTCACGTTATCTCACGACTGGTATATCAAAGGCTGTGGTATGTACCACCCTGTACTGTGATGGTGCATATAAAAGATCCCTTGCTGCTAATCGAAAAGAGTAGCCCATTAAGTGGCGACAGCAGGTTTCCTCTCAATATATGTGTGGTCCTTAAAATTAAGCATATGTCTGATGCTATATAACCATAAATAAAATGTGTTGAGTGCATTGTTAAATAAAACATTTCCTTCCTTCCAATAATCGGTACCATGCATTCCCTAACATTCCCAAAAGGATATGTCATTTTTTGTTCTCAATTTTGGAGTAAAACATTCCAAATATGAATGTTAATAATTCATATTTTTATTATTGTATAACAATACAGAACACTTGACAAATACCCCTTCCCTACCTTATAACATTTCGTAATGCAGAATAAATATTAATTTGTATAAATATAGGTACATGTATTGTATTACACTTTTGAATTTAAACTTAGCTGAATGAAATGTTTTTGAAATAAAACGGAAAATTCTGGATTTTTTGTAAAACAACTATAAAATTCCCAAAATGAAAGCCACAGGCATCAAGTCAAATTTGAGAAATAAAACCCTGCACACAATATAAGCGATTCTATATCCACGGACATTCAGCACACTAAAAAATATTGATCAATATGAGCGATTCTTCTGTGTGATAGTGCACATCATAGAACAAATTTAATGGAGAGTGGGCCTTACGAGGTGCTTAATCATTAAATTTTGTATTTAAGAGAATTTATATTTACAGAAATGTGGCCTTAGATTTATTTATTTATTTATTTATTTTATTTACTTACATGTATTTATTTATCTTTTAGTTTTGCTTCTTTTATTATTTTTTGCTTTCTGTTTTGTGCTCTTAGGTGAGTCTGGGTACAAGCGACACTATTTTCCTCTGGCTGTCATCTCCAAAACCATCCACAGTCGGGCATGTATTTGTCAATCCCATTGAAAGCACTGATTTCATGGCCTTAGCTTGGTAAGACTAACTTTCAATCCTATTACAAGAGATTCATGTTTTGTTTTACATTGACACCCAATAGCCTATGTATTTTTTGTGCTGGGGTGTCCTTAAACATCTGTTCTATTCTATTCTATTCCCATGTTTGTATATATAGAGGTTATTACCAGATTGTTTCGGTATCATCAATATCATATATTAGGAATAAAAATGGCGAGCATAATACATTATTTTTATTCCTAATATATGATATTGATGATACCGAAATACACGAGGGTAATAATCTCTTTATTATATAATCTCAAGCTTAATACAAAGTGTTTTTATAAACGGTACACGCAACTTTAATTCCAGTCCGCCATTACTAGATATTCAAATGACATAAGAATATGTGGCGCAGTGTTTTTTTTAATGGAAATGACGTCTAACTTGAATGACATAATTTTCGATGTCCTTACATCAAAATAAACTAGTGCATAACGTTTGTTGTTTTCTGAACTCTGGACAGCTTTCATTTTAAAATTGCTATTGAAATGTTTTTATTTGATGACTATAACAATTATGTAGTGTCACCCTAGTACGTTTGCGTAGATGTCAATAAACCTAGTGCCGTGACCTCAATTAATTTGCATCTAATTTGCAATTCTTAAAGTATGTGATCTGAAAAATATCACATACTTTGATTGCACTGGAAATGTAAGATATTATATGATAAAATAAATTATTATACTATACGTAAAATTGCCTGTCCTAATATTGGAGGCCCTATATTTGTATATGGTCTACACTGCATGATATACAGTCCCTCTTTATAAGGGGTGGACGTAGCCCAGTGGTAAAGCGCTCGCCTGATGTGTGGTCAGTCTAGGATTGATCACTGCTGGTGGGCCCGTTGGGCTATTTTCTCTTTCCAGCCAGTGAACTACAGCTGGTGTATCAAAGGCTGTGGTATGTGCTATCCTGTATGTGGGATGGTGCATATAAAAGACCCCTTGCTACTAATGGAATTTTTTTTCGGTAGAGTGGTAAAAAATGTGCCCAATTTCCTTCATTCAAAGTGCACACCTTTTCCCTTTGACTTTAATCCTACGGGACATTAAAATTCCCTAGCACCAAAACAAAACCTCTGCCTGTTACCGGCCCCAGTCGGACTGCTGGTGCTCTCTTTCACCCAGCCCAACCTTTTCCTGTCCTGTGCGGAGGAACCAGCCAAGACTGCTACCTGCACCCATGACAGGTGTGTGCTACCACAGCTTGCTCTGAATGTGCATGTTAAACACTCTGACCTGACCTGACCTGAATTGAAAAATGTAGCTGGTTTCATCTCCTGAACCAAATGTTTAACATCAAATAGCTGATGATTAATAAATCAGTGTGCTCTAGTGTTGTCTTTAAACAAAACAAACTTTTAATGTTTCCTATTATAAGAGACTCTCATGTTTTAATATAATAAATTATTGTACTAGATGTTCCCTGGCTTCATATTGGAGATTCCATATTTTTATACAGGTTACAGTCCTTTATAAGCAATTCTTCCTTTATAAGTGAGACCCCGTATTTTTATACAGGTTACAGTCCTTTATAAGCAAATCTTCCTTTATAAGTGAGACCCCGTATTTTTATACAGGTTACAGTCCTTTATAAGCAAATCTTCCTTTATAAGTGAGACCCCGTATTTTTATACAGGTTACAGTCCTTTATAAGCAAATCTTCCTTTATAAGTGAGACCCCGTATTTTTATAGGGGAGATACGTAGCCCAGTGGTAAAGCGTTCGCTTAATGTGCAGTCAGTTTGGGATCGATCCCCGTCAGTGGGCCCATTGGGTTATTTCTCTCTTCAGCCAATGCACCACGACTGGTACATCAAGGGCCATGATATGTGCTATCCTGTCTATGGGATGGTGCATATAAAAAATATCTTGCTACTAATCAAAAAGATTAGTCCATGAAGTGGCGACAGTGGGTTTCCTCCTTCAGTATTTGTGTGGTCCATAACCATATGTCCGACGTCATATAACCATAAATAAAATGTGTTGGGTGCATTGTATAATAAAACCATTTCCTTGTTATTTTTAATTTAAAATGTTCTGGGTATCAGTGGGCTCACACATTCTCCCACCCCTCCAAAATAATCCTTTCTAAAAACATATTCTTTTCTTTCCTGTAGATCAGGGTTCGTAGCGGTCTTTAAATTCCTTGAAAGTCTTTGAATTTTAAAAATGATTTTAGGTCTTTGAATTATAATAAAAGTCTTTAAATTCTTACAAATCATAGCCAAAGCAATGATGATATATTTTATAGCTGCATACATTTGATATTTTTCAGTTATAAGGTTTAATCTGTCATGATGCATGTAAAAAAGCTAAATGTTTTGCCGTGAACAGCAACGTAAACAAACTGATTTGTTTTTTGTTTTTTATCACATTCTATTGTCTTTGACCGCTGTGTAAAAGTCTTTGAAAGTCTTTGAAAATGGCAGGTAAAAGTCTTTGAATTTGTTTTGTCTTTAAGGCTATGAACCCTGATTATGTCATATTATTAACTGTTGAGTATCATATTTAACTTGTTAAAGTTGCCACTGTCATGTACAGTTATTATATTGTTTGACATCCAATAGCTGATGATTAAAGACATCGTTAAATAAAACAAACTTTAAACTTTCCTTACATGTAATGTGGAGGTTTTGAAGCTCCAAAAGTACCTTAACCTTTAATTACGTCATCTTTAGAAATCTGTGACTCTTAATTTGTTTTTTCCATTAGTTTCAAAAATGGTTCACTGACCAGAGAAAGAATACGCAACGAATGTGCTGAGGGATCATGGGATAAGTTTATTGCAGCTCTGGAGAATACACCAATGGGAAACAATGGCAATATAGGTGAGACAAGATTGAAAAGATGCTAGATGGATGGATGGGTGGGTGGGTGGGTGGATGGATGTATGGATGATTGGGTGGGTGGGTGGATGGAAAATTAGTTGGATGGATGGATGGTTTTTTTGTTGTTTTTTGGTATGGATGGAAATGGTTGAGTGGGTATTTGGATGGGTGGATGGATAGATTTGGGTTTTGAATAGATGGGATGGGTGGGTGGGTGTATTTTGGTTGTGGGTAGTTTAGTAGATGCATGAGTGGATATATGGGCATTGTGTGAAAGGGAATATGGATGGATGGATGGCTGGATTCCAATGAGCTACTGCCAAGTAAGAGCAGGGGACCAGATTTAGGCTAGTGTTAGGGTGCTTGCCTGATCTACATTGTGATGTTGGATCTGTCACCCTTGGTTGACTCTTTTCCATTACTTTGTTGCAGGAGGGTGGGACATAGTCCAATGGTAAAACGCTCGCTTGATGCGTGATCGGTCTGGGATCGATTCCCGTCCATGAGCCCATTAGGCTATTTCTCGCTGTAGCCAGTGCACCACGACTGGTATATCAAAGGCTGTTGTATGTGCTATCCTGTCTGTGGGAAGCACAAATAAAAGATCCCTTGCTGCTGATTGGAAGAGTAGCCCATGTAGTGGTGACAGCAGGTTTCCTCTCAAAATCTGTGTGGTCCTTAACCATATGTCTGACGCCATATAACCGTAAATAAAATGTGTTGAGTGCGTCGTTAAATAAAACATTTCTTTCTTTATAACCCTTACATCAAAGGGTGGTATGTATTATCCTGTCTATGGGAAAGTACATATTAACTAGCTCACCAACAGGTATGGATCCTAGACTGACAGCACATCAAGCAGTGCTTTATTGCGGAGCTACGTTTTGCCCCTATATGAAGCTGAATTCCATAAATACAGTCATAATGGTGGTTGCTATGTCTGTTACTTAACGCGACAGTGGCCGTGTATATTGCCTTGGCTAATGAGGGCTGGCTATCTACAGGGTGGTTGTATTTTGGAGGGAAAGCTCAGTGTAAGGCCACCATACTTCATCTAGACTATAAATAGTATATAATTAGAGGATACCCCCCCGAGTGTCTTGTAATATCATAATTTATCAACACGAGTTGATAAAAAGTATGAAATCCGAGGCTTGCCGAGGATTTTTATACTTTTATCAGTGAGTGCTGATAAATTATGATATCACAAGACACGAGGAGGGTATTCTTTTTATCATCCATTATCATTCTTTTCATTTGCGACAATTGTAAACAATGTCAGTAATGTGGGTTGAATGTCACTATATTTGGCAGTGGTAGACTCGTTAAATAACAGAACGACAGTGGTATGATGTCACTAATGATAGGTTTAGCTCTGAAACATACACAATGACGTAACAAAACAATCCCTTGTGATTAACATTTCACCAGTCAAGATTATAAGAAGCGATATCTCCTAGGAGAATATCACAGGAGATATCAAAATTAAAGTGTCAGCGATATCTCCTACAAAAGGCATTAATGATAAATTAATATATTATCTTTTCCTAAAAGCTGTTGCTTATAATGTGCTGAGATGTTGTTAAATAATCTTTCATTCTTTATACCATACAGTCCTCTCTGTTTCAATATATTAAAGGAGCAGACTCTAGTTTCAGCCTGCGAAAATGGACGCTAAGTTTAGTTAAACTAATCTACAAACCCACAACACACATTTGGATAAGGTAATAACAGACAGAAGCTAAAGTCGATGATGTTTAAACCGAGAAACACCATCTAAAAATAACCAGAACTTGTCTCGATAACCATTACTTCTCAGACGAACGTGTGTTTTTAGAATTATGAAAACTGGATTTTGGGGTATTGCAAAAAATTAGATAACCAGAACCACTTCAGGTGTATGGAAATGAATATTCTAGATAATAAAATGTAAGTACTTCTAATTTAAATGATCAAAAACGGCTTTAATAGTGAAAAATATGTCGTAGTGTTTAAAAACTAGGGTCTGTGACTTTAGTTCCAGGTGAGTATTATAAAGAAGGACAGCAGTTTCACAAAATAAAAACAAATTAAATAAGGATCCGATAACAGCAATTAAACAACATTCACTTTCTATCTTGGAAACAGCGTGGAAACAGTGTGATTGAGCTGCTGTTTTGTCATGGAGAATGGATGTACATAATAATGCTTGTACGTTCATGTTGTTAATTTTTATAATTTACAGGAATATACTTCTACGTGACCGAGATTCAGCCTTTGGTTCAAGGAGTCTTTAGATTCAATAGCCATGGAGAAGAGGTTGGTGATTTTATCACAGGCCTCCGAGAATTGAAATTTGGCGTCACCCATTTATCGTTTACATGCCAAAAAACCAACTTCTCGTAGCCCATTTCCTTTCTGCTAACCCATTATGTTCACGTAAATGATGTGCTTACTTTAATGCGTGAACTAATTTTTTTTAACGTTCTTGCAAGTTTAAGAGGCCTGTATTATTTTTGTTTAGTACATAAAAAAATTATACATTTGTATGTAAGCATGTAAAGGAGAGAGGCATTATGCCACCTCCAAAAAATTTAAATTGCATGGCATACATGTATATTATGTTTTGCATGTGAACTCTTCAGTTCATAATTAATACTCTATCAGTCCAACCGGAGGGTGCTATAGGTTTCATCTCCATCCATCCGTCTGTCTGTCTTGTCTGTCTTGTCTGTCTGTCTGTCTGTCTTGTCTGTCTGTCCTACATAACCCCTGCAATTGCCCATGGCAGTCGGCAATGTTGTGGAGATTGCCATGGAGTTTTTCATTTTCCACAACACTTTTTTTTTGCTGTGGACTATATTATAAAAAAAATTCCACTGCTTGTTTTTTGCCGTGGACGTTTTTTTAATTGCAGGGGTTGCTACATATATTTTTCTGGATGTTTTTTTATAAGAATGCCCTCAAATATTTTAAGCTGAATTTTTTTTGTTTAGTTTTATAATGTACAGTTACAGATCCAGTTTGACTTTCATGGCGATTTACAATTTTTAAACGGAGTTATGGCCCTTGAACTTAGGAGATGTGGAAATTTGTTTTCTGGACTTTTTTTTCAGAAGGCCTTGAAATATTGAATTTTTTGTATAGATTTATAATGCACTGTTACAGATCCAGTTTGACTTTCATGGCGATTTACCCATTTTTAACGGAGTTGTGGCCCTTGAACTTAGGAGATTTAAACATTTCTTTTCCAGATGTTTGTTTTGCAGTGCCTGAAGATATATATTCAGATGATTTTTTTTTTCTCATATACTGTAACTGATCAAGTTTATCTTTCATGGTGATTTATCCACTTTCTACACATGTATGTCCCTTAAATTTAGGAGATAAAAACAAATTGTTGGGTTCGGTAGGGACATGTATTGCTTTAGCAGTAGGCTACTCTCCTAATACTTGTTCATTTATTTATTTTCTACCAGGTGACATCGTTTCCGAAAGAGGTGGAGATACGTGCAGTGCTCGAGGGCCAGATGGTTGCTAGGAGATATTATTCAGAAATGTTAGGATTTAATTTTAGTAAGTTTTCTTTTTTAATATAATTAGGCTACTAGTTGTATCACAGTGAGTATGAACCTTTACCTTTTGTCACTGGATAAAAAGAAAGTCTCACAAGAGGCCTTTGTCTATAATGTTTAATTTTTAATCCCAGTTTTCTCTTCTATTGTTTATTTATTTGAAAGTGTGCAAACAAATTCAGCTGTACACCCATGTACTGAAAAAAAGTTAATTAAAACACCTTTAAATGTTGTCCACCTTTTTAAAAAAACTTATATTTTTGTATTTAAATTAAATGGATGTGTGAATAATAAATGAAAAAAGGAAGCGAATTACAATAATAATAATAATAATAGATTTTTATTTCAGATCAATAATCCATAGAACATAAAAACTAATTACCAGTACATAGTATAGAGTACGTAGCTTGTGCCGGCAATGTACATATACATTTGATGTACACACTTGTACACCTCAGGTGGGCAAGTAGGTCGTTTGAGGTTGTTTCGATTCTGCTCTTCAGTGAATATGCTGTTGAGCGAAGTAAAGCGCCAAAGTTGCTAGCACTGTATGGTTGTCGTTGTCTGATCATCCATCGGTATGCGTTGTTATAACATAATTAAGTTAAGATCCTTCATGGTATCCTGCGTAAATTTCACCCATAATGCACCCGCGTACAAATTACTAACTTAACTCACAAATAATAGTTTTTTAACAGAATCTGAACATTTTGTAAACCGCTGCAACAACATGTTTGCACGTACACAAAGAGCTCTATACTGTCGTGTAATGTCTTTATCGTCTTTCATGTTTTTGCATATAATATAACCTAGATATTTATAGTTGTCAACAAATTTCAATACATCACCATACAATATATCGAAGGCACATTGATCAACTTGAAAGTTTCTGTCTCAGTGCACATACAAACTGTTTTCATTGTATTATATATAATATCATAATCTTCTGCAAATTTCTTGCAAATAGTTAACATTTTTTTTAATGCAGAAATAGATGGGCGAAGAAGTGACATATCATCAGTAAAACTAAAGTTATTTAGAAACACCCCACCAACATTACACACAACTGCACACTTCGACAACTGTAGGTTAATGTCATCAATATATATATTAAATAATAAGGGTGACATTACCCCACCATGCCAGACACCATTTGTTACATTAAACTTACAGGAAATATATGCACCCCATTTTACACAAAACAATTGAGTTAAATACCATGCTTTGATAAAGTGAACTACAAAAGTTGGCACGCCTTTTTTCAGAAGTGTCATATATAATGTCCAATGATTTACTCAGTCAAAGGCTTTTTTCGCATCCAAAAGCAAACATACACAGGACTACCTTGTGAAATGTAAAAGTTAATAACTTCCTTAAAAGCAAATAAACACATATCGGTGGATGTCGCACTTTTAAAACCAAACTGATAGTCCGATGTACTCAGGTCTGTTTGTGATAACAGTACATGTTCCACAACTTTTGATATCACAGTTGCTAATGCAATTGGACGGTAATTGCCTTTTATCTGTTACGTCTCCATGTTCATAATGAGTTTAACAAACTCCCATTGCTAAAGCTGAACCGATGGGATGACGTTAAATTGTAACAAATGTAAAGGAAATTCAATTATTTCGTATTAATTAAAGAATGACCTGTATATAGATGTCTTTTCTTTCAGATTCCACCAACACACGTGTTATAGCTACGGGAGGGGCCTCAACGAATCCCGCAATATTACAGGTATTGAAGTCACTGTCTGGGTGATTTTAGAATGCTAATTGTAAACTTGTTGACCATAAGGTCGACGACAGTCACTCTTAGCACCCTTGTTATAGCTTTGTACACAATAAACATAACATATATTACTATAATTTTAATTTTCAAGGGTCATATATCTGTGAAAAATGGGCAAATTGCCATGAAAGTCAAACTTAATTTGTAACGGATCATGATAAAGCTATACACAAATTTGGAAAGTAATATTTCAAATCAAAGCATGGTGAAAAAACCCCCAACAACATCCGGACAAACAGACAAAGGATAGAGACGAAACCTATATTTATTACCCATATTGGCAGAGAGAAGTAGGGGATGGGGGGGGTGGGGGATCTTTCCCTAGATACGTTTTGACATCATAATCAGTGCTTCACTATAGGCTTTGATGTCATAACTGTTAGGCAACAACAAACAACCATATTAAGTGTAAGAATAGTTCCCATGGTGGCAGTCTTGTCATCAACTAACTTACGTCATCAACGATATGTATGTCACAGCTATGATGCAACGCTGTCTCATGTTCTCAACTTGCAAATTTGTTTTCAATAACAGTATTGTTAGAAAATCTTACATAAAATGATAAAGATTGATAATGGGTAATAAATAGGATACCCAAATCGCTAATCGTCAATACCGTTGATCTTGCACTTGTGAATTGATGTTGTCCTTCCCTCGCGAAAGGTTTGGGAAGAACAACCTCAAACCCAAGTTCAACCAGCTAACGTTAGTGAACTATTTGATTGGTTCTCAATGTGGCCATTTGGTTTACTGTGAAGCGCATAAACCAGTCTAGCGGCCATTTTTCCGCTTGGTCTGGCTGAATGCAGCCCAGTTCACTTTTGCAAGATAAACGGTATTGCCTTGTAGCTCGTTGAGTATTCTCTAAGTCCCCTCCGACTGGGCTAGTAGTGCAGTAATAAATTTAGGTGACCCATCTCCTCGAAGCACCACACACTATTTAGTTGATTATATTAATCGATCATTGATCAGTCACAATATTCCATCTGATTCTCAATGCTAATGTTTGTGATTGTGTTCGATTCTCTGTGCCATTACAGGGCCGGGACCTAGCCCAGTGGTAAAGCGCTCGCTCGATGCGCGGTCGGTCTGGGTTTGATCCCCGTCGGTGGACCTATAGGGCTATTTCTCATTCCAGCCAGTGCACCACGACTGGTATATCAAAGGCCGTGGTATGTACTACCCTGTCTGTGGGATGGTGCATATAAAAGATCCCTTGCTGCTAATCGAAAACAGTAGTCCATGAAGTGGCGACTGTGGGTTTCCTCTCTCAATATCTGTGTGGTCTTTAATCATATGTTTGACGCTATATAATCGTAAATAAAATGTGTTGAGTGTGTCGTTAAATAAAACATTTTTTTCCTTTCTGTGCCATTGCAGGTGATAGCCGATGTTTTCAATGCACCTGTGTACACAAAGGATGTTGCCAACTCAGCTGCTCTGGGCAGTGCGTTTAGAGCAAAACATGGTAAGAAAAAAATATACAGATATAGAGTCGAATGGGGGATGGAGGCACATGCCCTTATTTTCATTTATATACAGTGAAACCCCTCTAAACCGGACACCCTCGGGACCAAGTAAAAAGTCCAGTTTTAAGAGGTATCCTGTTTAGAGAGGTTCTTTTCTGCACAGATATTTAAAAAGGGACCATGAAAAACATCCGGTTTTGAGGGAATTCCGGTTTACAGAGGGTCCAGTTTTGAGAGGTTTGACTGTATAATAATTTATATCTATGGTAGAAGAAAGAAAATGTCAAAGGTCTCAATGAGGCGACACAATCCACCCACCCCACCCCCCCACCAAATAACTATTTCCAAAAAAGGCAAATTTGTCAATAACACTCCTTTCCATTCCTGTACGATACATGCAGACATCAAATCATTTGTTCAAGCTGCCACTGTCATGTATGATATTGTTTAAAATGGGGATAATATTTCAAACTGAAGCAGGGTTTCTGCCAGAAGGGACGAAGGGTAAAAGTATGTACCCTAAAATCTTGGAAATGCATTAATATATTTTTATAAGTTTTAGAAAGATTTAGCAAGAGAACTGCTGTTTAAAATTTGTCAAAGTACATGAAATACAGGATCCAATTTCAAATTTTTTTAAACCCCAAACCACCTGTAGTCCATCCTACAGGGATCGCATTTTTTTTCATACTATGTACTTGACTACTAGTTATTTATTTCCGAGCCGATTGATTTGTAAATTTCACACACATATTGTATTTCTTTGTTATAAACATTATTTCTTGTTGCTATCTGTGTGATCCTTTCTTTCTTTCCATCAATATATTAGCGTCTAGTATGACCTCGCCAATTATACTAACATTTTATGCTCGCTAACATTTCCTGTAATTTTTTTCTCAGGATGGCTGGGTCCAGGGGTAGACTACTCTGAAGTGGTCAGTGGTTTAAAGCAACCGCCATGCGTTGCCGTTCCATCTCCTGGTGCAGATAAAGTTAGTGTTTGATTGCATATGCTAGATAAAAGTTTAGGATAATTGAAAACGTCTGCCAAAGACCATGGAATTCTAAGCCTATATCAGAATTACCAAATGTCTGACTTCCAATAGCCGATGATTAATAAATCAATGTGCTCTAGTGGTGTCGTTAAACAAAACAAACTTTTTAACTCTACAACTGTCAGTTAAGACAGTTTTGTTTAATGACACCACTAGAGCACATTGATTAATTAATCATCGGCTATTAGATGTCAAACTTTTGGTAATTCTGACTTGTAGTCATCAGGGGAAACCCGCTACATGTTTTCTAGGGAAGCAAGGGATCTTTTATATGCACTTTCCCACAGACAGGAAAGCACAACGATAAAAATTCAATCATTTGAATGGATCCACTGAGGTGGTTCGATCCTGCAATGCAAGCACCTCAAGCGAGCACTCAATGGACTACGCTAAATCCCGTCCCCAGCTTGGGAGGGAAGTTCTTTAACCTAACTACATGTATATTTGTTAATTTACCTCAAAAATTATATTGAAACACTAGGTCAGCATAATGTCAGTAAAACACCATTACATTACATAGACCGACAGTGTAATTTTTATCCACATTTCTCCTCACCTGTTTTTGGCCATTGGTATATTTATAGAGAACAACACATGAGTGGATGTTAGATACCATTTAATGTATCTCACAACCAGTTGTTTTAAAATGTATCTAACGAGCAAAGGCGAGTTTGATACATTTTTAAACAAGTTGTGAGATAAATGGTATCTAACAGACAATGTATTATTCTATTTTTTACATATCCTCAAAAACCAGGTTTTAAGCAATTTTAACATCTTTATCCACTAAAAGATATTTACAACCGTTGCACTTGTAGCTGACTTATGCCTCACAGACACATGATTGTCAGGTTAACTATACATCACAAAGTAATCGATTTCCACCGTGCTGTTTTTTGATTGGATATTTGGCATTGGTGACCTGGTCATCACTTTGGAGCAGCCAGTCGTACGTCTTGAAATTGTTAACACACGTATATATGTGTAAACAACTAAATAACGCATGGTGTTCTCACCAACGGGTGTGTA
Source organism: Gigantopelta aegis (assembly GCF_016097555.1). Classification (NCBI taxonomy): domain Eukaryota; kingdom Metazoa; phylum Mollusca; class Gastropoda; order Neomphalida; family Peltospiridae; genus Gigantopelta; species Gigantopelta aegis. The sequence continues at coordinate 52,109,813 of NC_054700.1, forward strand.
AGAAATGCACATTACATTCCACAGAATGTCTATATAATAACCTTGAAAAATTCATGCGTATATAGATAAAATAACACAAAAGCACTAGTTACATGCACATAATTACAGTTTATGGTAAAGCAGACATGGTAACCTTGTTTGTATGTTCAATCTAGCCAGTGCACCACGACTGGTATGTCAAAGACCATGGTGGTATGTGCTGTCCTGTGTGTGGACTAGTGCATATAAAATATGCCTTGCTACTAATGGAAAAATGTAGCAGGTTTCCCTTCTGAGACTGTCAGAATTACCATGTTTGACATCCAATAGCCAATGATTAATAAATCAATGTGCTCTAGTGGTGTCGTTAAACAAAACAAAGTAACTTTTTTTTTTCTTTTTTTTTTGGTATGTGGCTATGCAAACTGTTTGACTTAAATATTTTTCTCTCTCTTCTTTTCAGGTTTATGGAGACTTGTGCGACAGGTATAAAGAACTTGAAGCCAGAATACAAAACAGAACTAGTTTAATATCCACAGACTGAAATCACAAGATGGAAACAATGGTGGCCATACAGAATGGCAAACTATTCCTTTCCAATTTGCTCAAAAATGCTACATAATTGCATGTGACCCATCATTCTGTCCATGTGTTGCATGTGACCCGTCATTCTGTCCATGTGTTGCATGTGACCCGTCATTCTGTCCATGTGTTGTATGTGACCTGTCATTCTGTCCATGTGTTGGATGTGACCCGTCATTCTGTCCATGTGTTGTATGTGACCCGTCATTCTGTCCATGTGTTGGATGTGACCCGTCATTCTGTCCATGTGTTGGATGTGACCTGTCATTCTGTCCATGTGTTGTATATGACCTGTCATTCTGTCCATGTGTTGTATATGACCTGTCATTCTGTCCATGTGTTGGATGTGACCCGTCATTTTGCCCATGTGTTGTATGTGACCCGTCATTGTCCATGTTTTGCATATGACCCGTCATTCCACCCATGTGTTGGATATGACCTGTCATTCTGTCCATGTGTTGGATGTGACCCGTTATTCTGTCCATGTGTTGGATGTGATCTGTCATTCTGTCCATGTGTTGGATGTGATCGGTCATTCTGTCCATGTGTTGGATGTGACCTGTCATTCTGTCCATGTCTTCCGTCATTCTGGCCATGTGTTGGATGTGACTCGTCATTCTGTCCATGTGTTGGATGTGACCTGTCATTCTGTCCATGTGTTGTATGTGACTCGTCATTCTGTCCATGTGTTGCATGTGACTCGTCATTCTGTCCATGTGTTGCATGTGACCTGTAATTCTGTCCATGTGTTGGATGTGACCGGTCATTCTGTCCATGTGTTGGATGTGACCTGTCATTCTGTCCATGTGTTGGATCTCCCGTTTTTGCAACATTAAATTTACATAATTTCAAAAGAACTCATATTTTTCCGTCGGTTGTACAACTTTTATTTACAGAATCTGCCGATTGGTTACATGATGAACAGTTACAATCTAAAATTAAAAGTTGCAAACCTCAGGATCACTGGAATGTTGTTAATTAATGTATTACCAAAAATTAATGTCTTCCAAAAAATTTCTATAGTCTGTCCCATCCTCCTACTAAAATATTTTTTTGTAAATAATTTTAGTTTGGTTTGACATAAAAAAAAGAAATAAAAGTGTTTTGAAAATAACAAAAAATACAATTTTTGTGTGTTTTGTGTATTGTTTATTTATAAAACAATCGGCTCCAAAATAAATATCTTGTAGTAAATTCCATAGTATGAAAAAAGATGTTCCCTGTGGGAAGAACTATAGATTGTTTTATTTCGATTTGTTTACATTTGATGTGCAGCACTGACAAATTAAAAATAAACACCCATCATTCAGGGCTTCTAGATTATCATAGCCCCACTCCCATGGCTACTGATATTTAATGTTGGGCTAGTAAATAACTACTATTGCTATGCCCGATGGCTAGTGAAAAACAAGTTGTTAAAAGCTACATTTACATGTAAGTCTAACTTGTAAATATGAATAACCTGACACCCCACCCTCCTCAAATCTAAAGGATTTTATGCGATCTCCTTTAGGTGACATATCTGATTATTCCTATTACTAAAATGGTATTTACTTAAGGTAGGGCTAGTGAATATTTAATCATGGCTAGTAATTTCTTCAAATCACTGATCCCATGGCTAGTGGATTTTTACAACAATTCTAGAATCCCTGCATCATTGTAAAATCAGTTTTAAAAAACAAAAACAAAAAAACATTTGGAACGTCTGTGTACAACATAACCAAAGACCAGTGAAACTTCACAAAACCAGACCCTCTGTTAACCGGAATTGTAAACTAATGGCGAGTGTGTTCTATACTATGATTGGTTAATTACATTCTTTTTCCGGGATCAAATGAAAATAACACCCAGAAAGCTAATGATGTCATTAGAAAGTGATGTCATTAGCAATTGGAACAGGCCAAGTTGACGGTTCAAGGGTCTACAGTTAGATTGTAGCCTGGTATTTTTTTCAAGAAAATACCAAATATACAGTTAGTTCCGTTGAAAAACGATTGAGTTTACAATGGACATAACCATATGGAGTTTTTAGATTTGTGGGTTTTATTGTCTATTTGATCCCGCAAATGTAATTTTTGACCAAAGACGTTAACCTTTCTAAACTGGACACAGCTTTAAACCCTATTTTTTACTTGGTCCTGTGGGTGTCCAGTTTAGATGGGTTTCACTGTACTAACATGTTGGTGTTACATAACTCACCAATTATACGTGTCAAATATAATTTATGTAACCAAACAATGGGTTAACTAAGTAAATTAAATCATGTTAATGAACGTCTGGTGGTCGACCTAACAATTTTAAAATACTGTTCCGTCAAGACCGTTCATTTTCTCTCATCCTTGTAAGTATGTAGAAGGCGGGATTTAGATCAGTCAGTTGAGCACTCACCCGAGGTGCTGGCATCACGGGATCAAACCACCTGAGTGACTTGAGGTCATTAGACAATAGTTTTACATCAATCGATCAATATTTTGTTTTTAAAACCTCCATTATAAAAGCTATCGTGTTAAATGATATTTAAATCATAAAAGAAACTCATAGCCCCACTCTAATGGCTAGTGATATTCAATGTTGGGCTAGTAAATAATTACTAATGCCATGCCTGACGGCTAGTGAATTGTTTTTAAGCTCCATCGCCCTCTTTAGTTGACATATTCAATTATTACTATTATTTAGTAAAATTGTATTAACTTAAACTAAAGTAGGGCTAGCGAATTTTGAATTGTGGTTTGTAAATTAAAAAATTCACTGATCCCATGGCTAGTGGATTTTATAAAAATTATAGAATCCGTGAATTACAGTACGCAAATCAACATTAAAAGCAAACTAGGCATGGAAGGAAATGTTTTATTTAATGACGCACTCAACACATTTTATTTACGGTTATATGGCGTCTGACATATGGTTAAGGACTACACAAATATTGAGGGATGAAACCTGCTGTCGCAACGTCATGGACTACTCTTTTCGATTGGAAGCAAGGTATCTTTTATATGCACCATCCCACAGACAGGGTAGTACATACCACGGCCTTTGATATACCAGTCGTGGTGCACTGGCTGGAGCGAGAAACTAGGTATAGATGCCAACAGTGTGGATTCCAGTCTGTTTTACCGACTGCCGGTTTGGGTTATGGGACTAGGCAAGTTTCAAGGCAGTTTCATTTATACCTACTTCTGTACTTCTATCCAATTAAAGTTCAAGCACACTGTCCTGGACACACATCTCGACTATCTGGTCTAGTGGTCTTACACCTACGCACTGAGTCGTTAAACTCGCTCTGAGTGGGAGCCAGTACCGGGATGCAAACCCTGTACCTTACCAGCTTTTAGTCCGATGGGCTTAACTACCACACCAACGAGGCCAGTCAATTCCAAAGACAGTTTTAATGGTCATTATTAAATAGTGGACGATAGTCCATTATGCTAATAACTCCTCTTCTAGCTAACTCTGTCTTAATAAAATACTGCAAGTAGTAGAACGACATGATGACAACAATGAAAACAAAAGACTTGGAATAACAGATCCAGTCTATAAAATCGATGGTTTTCGACAGTCTGTCATACACAGTGTTGGAACAGTGCCAGAAGGCCAACCGTGATGTCATATATATGGTCTGGAACAACAATGACATTAAGAGATAAATCCAAATTTTTTTCAATGTCGCCTTGTCCGATGCCTTCCATGTTGGACGGCAGACCGACATTGCCGTTGCCACTACCAACACCGAGAAGAGAAGGGAAATTTGTGGAATAAGTATTTTCAATGCTGGAGAAAAAACTGCTTCAATTTTCACGGGTGGCGTCGTCATGTTGTGTGGAACATACGACTCTACTAAAGCCCAGTGATTATGGAACACCATGATATAAATTGTAAACAAGACGTTCCACACTGCACAGATGGAAAAGGTGAAAAATAAAGATTGTTTCTTCCCTTCGAACGAGGAGTGAAGCTGACATATATTTTCCATTCCAAACTTCATGGCACAAAGACTTGCTAATGTGATGGCCAATAGCAACAGATGAACCAAAATTGTGTACATGACATCACAGGTTTTCACCAATGAGCCTGCCAGATAGATGTCAACGATGAGTGGATATATAAAAACTGTTGTTATTGGTTCAACCAGTGAAATGACAATGGCAGCCGATTGGTTAAAACTAAATGTCCAACGTCTCATTTTTGTTGGTTGGTTTCTGAAAAAAATAAGAAAAGAAAGTAGTTAGGGTTATAATGTCATACTGTAATATTAATTCATTTATGCTTATTTATTGTGCTTATATTCAGCTGAGGTTTAAGCACTCTGTCCTGGGCACACACACACCTCTCAGCTATCTGGACTCTTTCCAGGTTAGTGGTTAGTGAGAGGGAAGTCTGTGTAGTGATGGTTGGTGTAATCAGCATGTCGATAGTACTGAGATATTTAAAAAAAGTGTACAAATACTTTTAACTGATAACTTTATTCAAGAGAGACACTATGCTAGAAAACTCTCATATATAAGCATTTAATAGATATGTTTTGCTTGCAGTACTACCTTAGAATATTATTGCCAGATTGTTACACTACTCCTATAACAAAATTTTGTGTTGCTTCTCACCAGTTGTTTGTTGAACAAGGTAGATATTATGGTATTGAAAGGTCACAATGGAAATGTCAGATGTGTAATCCGAATGATATTGAGGATGAATATCACTTTATTTTGAAATGTCCATTGTACATGCAACTACGTTCAATATATATTAAAAAATACTACTGGCGCAAACCATCTGTGTTTAAACGTGTGCAATTATTGTCTGTTCAAAAGAGAAAAGAATCACGTAATATTGGTAAATATCTTAAAAACGCAATACGTTTACGTTTTCAACATATTTAATGTTTAATCCTTGTCAGATGTTATTGATTTGTAATAAACTATACTATACACCTCCCCACTGAGTCATTAAACTCTCTCTGGGTGGGAATGAATGAATGAATGAATGAATGACTGTTTAATGACACGCCAGCAGAAAAATACATATCAGCTATTGGGTGTCAAAAAAGATGAGTATGTGGAAATATTATTTATTTTAAAATAAAATTTATATAATTATGTAAAACCACAAGTTTGCTGAGTGCTGTCTTGAGGTGCTTGTGTCGCAGGATCAAACCACCTTGGTGGATACATTCAACCAATTGGGTTTTTTCTCGTTCTAACCAGTGCACCATAACTGGTCAAATTCTGTGGTATGTGCTTTCCTGTCTGTGGGAAAGTGCATATGAAAGATCCCTTGCTACATTAGGAAAAATGTAGTGGGTTTCCTCTAATGACTACATGTCAGAATTGCCAAATGTTTGACATCCAATAGCCGATGATTAATTAATCAATGTACTCTAGTGGTGTCATTAAAGAAAACAATTTTTTTTTTTAACGTAAAACCACATTGTAAAGAGCTGTTGGGGAAAAATATAATACAATACAAATATCAAGGTGGGAGCCAGGGACGGGGAAGGAAGGAAATGCTTTATTTAACAATGCACTCGAGATATTTGATTTACAGTTATAGGGCGTCGGACATATGGTTAAGGACTACACAGATATTGAGAGAGGAAACCCGCTGTTGCCACTTCATGGGCTACTCTTTTTCAATTAGCAGCAAGAGATTTTTTATATGCACCATCACACAGACAGGATAGTACATACCACGGCCTTAGGTACACCAGTTGTGGAGCACTGGTTGGAATGAGAAATAGCCGAATGGGGCCACCAATGGGGATTGATCATAAACCAACCGCACATCAAGCATCTGCATATAAAAGATCCCTTGCTGCTAATCGGAAAGAGTAGCCCATGAAGTTGCAACAGCGGGTTTCCTCTCTCTATCTGTGTGGTCCTTAACCATATGTCTGACACCACATAACTGTAAATAAAATGTGTTGAGCATCATTAAATAAAACATTTCCTTCTTTCTTTTTCTTTCTTCCTACTAGGTGGTTTTGGGTTTGAAATCTTTTGAAATTGGACACTGCATTTCACATACTTTGACAAATTTTAAACAGCAATTCTCTGACTATAATCTTTCTAAAACATATAAAAAATATATTCATTAATTTCCAAGATTTTAGGGTACGTAAGTTTACCCATCGTACCCTCTGGCAGAAAACCCTGCTACAATTTGGAAATATTATCCTCATTTTTAAACAATATACATGACAGTGGCAACCTGAACAAGTGATTTGATGTTCTGCATTTAATGACAACATGTAACGGACAGGAATGGAAAGGAGTGTGTTATTGACAAATTTGCCAATTTTTGGAAATAGTTATTTGGTGGGGGTGGGGGGTGGGGACTCTGTCGTCCCATTGACACCATGAACATTTTCTTTCTACCATATATAAATTATTATATAATATATATTTATATTACATGTCTAACATATATTATATAACAGCAGTTCTCATACAATAATCTTTCTAAAAATATATTAATTAATTTCCAAGATTTTAGGGTACATACTGTTACCCTTCGTACCTTCAGTTTTGAAATATTATCCCCATTTTAAACAATATCATACATGACAGTGGCAACTTGAACAAGTGATTTGCGTTTAATAATAAGATGTAATGGACAACTTTGCCTATTTTTGGAAATCGTTATTTGGGGATGGGGTGAGGGACTGTCACCCCATTGAGACCGTGAACATTTTCTTTCTACCATATATAAATTATTACATATAAATCATGATATAAATTATATTTTATATTAAATGAAAAACAATGTGCTTGTGCACTCCCACCGTACCCCCTCTGCTTAACATACTGCTCCTATGCATAGGCCTGTACTTTGACAAATTTTAAACCGCAGTTCTCTTGTACAATGATCTTTCTGAAAATTAAAAATATGTATCTGTATTTTCCAAGATTTTAGTGTACATTAATAATTTTACCCTTCATACCCTTTGGCAAAAACCCTGATCAGCACATTTTAAACTGTGGATACTTTGTGTCTAACTTATCAAGGTGTTGGGAGTGGGGAAGAGGGAACCAGCACTAGCCCCCCCCCCCCCTCCCCCAACTGAATAAAAAGTTGGTTTTGTTTAATGACACCACTAGTCTAAGAGCAAATTGATTTATTAATAATTAGCTATTGCATGTCAAACATTTGGTAAGTTTGAAATATATTCTTAGACAGAAAAGTTTTATTTAACGACACACTCGAGACATTTTATTTACAGTTGTATGGCGTCGGACATATGGTTATGGACCACACAAATATTGAGAGAGGAAACTTGCTGTCTCCACTTCATGGGCTACTCTTTTCGATTAGCAGCAAGGGATCTTTTATATGCACCATCCCACAGACAATAGTGTAGTACATACCACGGCCTTTGATATACCAGTTGTATTGCACTGGCTGGAACGAGAAATAGCCCAATGGGCCCACTGATGGGGATCGATCCCAGACCGACCGAGCATGGAGCGAGCGATTTACCACTGGGTTACATCCCACCCCCATATATTCTTAGAGAGAAAACCCGCTACATTTTTCCATTAGAAGCAAGGGATCTTTTATATTCACCATTCCACAAACAGGATAGTACATACCGCAGCCTCTGATATACCAGTTGTGTAGCTGTTGCACTAGCCAATGGGCTACATCCCATCCCATCAATATATGTATTGGGTTAGATTCTCCAGTTAAACATCAAATTAATATATAGCTGCTTACCCCAGTTGTCTTTTTCCAATTTCTATATTATGCTTATAGATATTTCAACATTTAGTTGATTAGGCAGCTGTTACTTGTAAAACAGCAAAGGATTTTTATATAAAATTTGTAATGGACAGCACAGTACCTACCACGTCCTTTGATGTGCCAATCGTGGGGCACTGGTTGGGATGGAAAACAAACCGAATCTACTGAAAGTGATTAATCCTGCAGCCCATCACACTTTGTGTGCTTTACCACTGAGCTCTTCTCTTCTCCCTCTATCCCTCCTTCCCTCTCTCTTCTTCGCACGCTCTCTCTCTCCTTCCCCTATCTCCCTCACTCTCTCCATCTCTCTCTACCTCCCCCTCTCTATCCCTCCCTTTACCACTGAGCTCTTCTCTTCTCCCTCTATCCCTCCCTCTATTTCTCTTTCCCTCGCCCTCCCTCTCTCTCTCTCCCTCTCCTTCCCTCTCTCCCTCTCTATCCCCCCCTCTCTCTCTCTCTCTCTCCCTCCCACCGACTCTCTCTATCATCTCATTCTCTCTCACATATAATCAACTTTTTATTTTAAATTAATAAATCATTTTAATCTACATACCTTTGGCACTCAATAGCCAATGTATTTTTTGGCCCATTAATTTCAGAGGCAGACCCAGGAGTTTGTAGGGTTTGTTTTGTTTTTGTTTTTTTTTAAACCTAAAAATGGCAGGTTTGAGTTTGCCAAAGTCAAATGAGCATAGATCTGTAGATGGTTCAGGGGCATCCTTCCCTGAAAATGTTAAATTAAAGATATGTTTAGAAAACTAGATGTCCTGAAATGCAAATCCCTGCATTCTACAAGTAAAATTAATCTCTGCCAATGACATTTTGGTAGGACTTTCCTTTGGCACTGTTACAAAACATTATAAATACTTATAATAAATAGTTAGGGTTAGGGTTAGTGACAGTGCCAAAGGAAAAAAAAAAGGAAGGAAATGTGTTATTTAACGACGCAGTGCCAAAGGAAAGTCCTTCCAATATGTTTTTAAAAGTATTATACACCACTGCACCAATTATTCACATCATGATTATACACAAACATCGAAGCTAGCTATAGTCTACTTACACATATGCCCGTCGTTATGGACTGGTTGAAACTTGCACGTTGACCACTAGTTTATAACTGTATCGCTATTATATTCACAAACCTGTGTTTATATGGAGCAACATACGCCGTTTGACAGGGTATAGTCCTACATCCGACTGTACACACACACACACACAAAACCCTGTCTGGTAGTGGTATAATTAGCATTAAATGCCCGTTGCTTCGCAAGGAAAATATTGTTTGGCCTTCACATTGTGACATGCATTCGCGCTGGGTGAAATATTGATTTCTTTTCATTTAGGTTGGACTGGGCTCTTAGAGTTATGCTGATGACAGAGTACCACGTCAGTTGCGCGTAACTTCAACGTAACAAGGCGTAGCTCGGCTGCAATTTATGGTGGTTGGTGACAGACTATATCCAGGTTATAACCTAGAGAAGCGCCCATCTGACTACGGAAAAGGGTAGCGGTATCCTGTTTAATTATCATATGATTTTTAAATTCCCTAAGGGATGCGATGGAAAACATCCCAGCAACCCACCTCACCCCACTTCCACCCACCCCCCCCCCCCCCCCCGAATCCGCCTATGGTACAATAATTGTCCATTGTTGCTTATTGCAATCCTCGATTATTTGTTGTCGTGCATGTGCAGAGCCAACGTAACGTGGCGTACATGTAGTGCCCTGAATTGTAATACCTGCCTTGAATTGTAATAACCCCTGCGCGTGCTGTAACCTCACTGGTGCAGAGGTGTAACATTCTCTTTGAGAATGGCCAATACAGCACAAATTGAAATTTTGAGTAAAAGTCAGTATCTATCTGTGATATTTGTATTTTTGCACAGTTATTTACACTGTTTTTATTTAAATCTTGAATTTTTATATTGATGTTGATCATCACCTTATTTTTTTGCATTACCATAGTTTGACACCCAATACCCGATGTATTTTTCGTGCTGGGGTGTCGTTAAACATTCATTCATTCATTGAATTGTAATAAAAACTGTCCTGAATTGTAATACTGACTTGAAATGTAATACAACTGCCTGAATTGTAATAAACTAGCTGACTTGAATTGTAACAAAGAATTGCCCTGATTTGTAATAACCAGAGCTGCCTTGAATTGTAATAAGACACCGACTTGAATTGTAATAACACAAAAATGGAAAGGAACGTGTGCTTAACGACATCACACCGCATTTCTTCAATTTGAGGTGTTGACAGTGTGTTGGTAACGGCAAGTGGAAAATTCCATGCCTATATACGGTTGGGACATCATCGATGGTGGTGAGAATTTTATGGGTTTGACAACTGTGCACATTCGGGGAAGGGAAAAGTTTGAAACGTGCCCATATACGGCGATGGCCATGAGTCATCCCAGAACGTGTTCAGACATGTCTTGACCTCGAGATAGCGTGGGGACGTTACCTTGGCGCTATAAAAGCCCCGATTCAGAACTCTGGACAGAGGAACCGGCTAAGGCCGGTACTTGTGCCCAGGACAAGCGTGCGCTACAACAGCTTGCTCTGAATGTGCACGTTAAACAATTTCCTAATTCCAACTCTCGGCAACCATTTCCCTTTGGCTTAATCCAAATTAAATTGCACCATACCACCTTCCGGCTGTTACCGGCTACGGTCGGACTGCTAGTGCTCCCTTGCACCTGTCAGTGCAGGCGGTCCCTCCTCCACCCACCCCAACCCTTTTCTGTCCTGAATGGAAGAACCGGTTGAGGCCGGTACTTGTGTCTAGGACAGGCGTGCGCTACAACAGCTTGCTTTGAATGTGCATGTTAAACAATTTTCCAAGTCCGAGTCCAACTCTCGGCATTCGCTCAGCGACACTGCTAGAATTTCTTAAAAAGCCGCGTGCACTCGAGAAAAAACCGTTAAGCAAGCGAGGTCCAATCTATTTTTGGAGGGAATCTTCCTGTGTAAACGTCACAGACGTTGGTATACCACGTGACCGTTATCATTTTGGTTCGGTTTGTTTTCTCGTGCACGGTTCGCGCAATCAACATCCGATTTGTTGTCGTTTGCTTGTTGTTCATTTGTGAGATTTTTCTTCACAGTTCGTGAACATTTTCAGTAACAATAAAGTTCAGACAAGTAAGTATCTCAATACAAAACGTTACAAACCCGTAAAACCAATAATTTTGCTAAGTCTTACGATATCTGGAGAGGGGATACAACCAGGACAGAACAGTTGGAACATGTCCAGGAGAGGTGAAAGGAACGCACCCCAAGTCTGTGCGCACTCTGTGAAATTTGTCGTGACGTAGGCATTGGTGTGCTTCGAGCGACATCTACCGGTGACATCAGAATACTAACTTTCAAAATTATTTCAAGCAATTGGGACATGGGGATTCCCATGGTATTTATCGATATAAAACCTGCTTTTTCACTCCATTTGATAAAAACGTGATCTAAGTGTGTTACAGGTTTGTAGATTAACCAAATTATAATTTATTTTCGCTGGATGGAACCAGGGCGTGCGGCTTTAATAAATTGATGATATAATAATGATAACAGTGAATGCCATAATAATGATAACAGTGAATGCCATTAAGTCGTTCTAAAAAATAAAAGGTAGGGAGCTACGTATAGGTTTGGTTTTTAGTAGGCCGAGAGTAGCTTTTTAATTAGGACCTGCGGATGATGAGGTGTCTCCCTAGGTCGCCCGTAGGGCCCTTAGAAAGGGCCTGATCTCTTCCGATCGTGGCATGACAACCCAGGAGAGACCCGACGCAATTGTGCATGTATAATGCAATTGTGTATGACTGAGAGGTAAGGTCGGCGAGTCCTGGTGTTTCCCTTAGGTTAGGGTTAGGTTAGCGCTAAATTTGACCCACCCCCAATGTTGAACAGTTATGGTTCTAATAATAGTCTAATACTGTTATAATCCTCAGCTTATAACATGTTGAAAATAAACTTTCTTGTTATAATTTCTTCTAGAACACCTACATTAACTAACCTTGGGGGTTTGCTAGAATGAACATTATCTGACATACTAAGATGGTGCGAATCACAAACACGTGAAATTTATGTACATTTTATTTGGTCGCTGTGGTGTTGATGGTGGCTATGTTTTCTCCTATCTGCTTTGTTCCACACGGTGATAGTGGAGTAAGAGGCGACCTCTGCGTTTGGTGTAACCAATTAAGGTTAGGTCTTGTCCGCCCTTCATTTGGTATCCAGAGCTCTTGAACGTAGTGCAGAAAATATATAAGACATTAATATAGTGTATAAGATGAAATACAAGTATATACATACATACGAAAAGAATAAAAATCTATTTGAATTTTAATGATAAAAATAAGTAACGATTTAAGATTAACATGTTTATTTAATTAATTTGCCTAAGTTTGTGTAGGAATTTTAGTTGAGTATTGTCAGGAGCCCTTTGAATTATTATTAAAATTCTTCCGGGCCCCGCCACTACCCCCTACTCCCGAGATGGAGTGCATAATCGTCGGACGAGTGCTTAGGGTCGCTGCTACGTGTCGGCAGCAGTCAGGAAGGACAGGGCTCATGGCATTGTTATCTTGGTTTATGTGTGAAGCCAGCCCGCCCAGGACCCCCGGTAATGCATATCACTAAGTAAGTTCTGAGTAGCGCTGTTACCGAGGGGCTGTGGCATGCCAACTCCAGTGGATTTAGTTTGAATAGTGTTTACGGTGGGTCGTCTATGGAGGGGGGCGTACGAGGTAGGTGAGGGCTAGAAGGCCGCCATGTTCTAGTCGTGAGTGCATAATCGGTAAGCGAGTTCTAAGTAGTGCCGAGAGTTCTGAATCTGGGGTTTTTATAGCGCCAAGGTAGCGTCCCCACGCTATCTCGAGGTCAAGACATGTCTGAACACGTTCTGGGATGACTCATGGCCATCGCCGTATATGGGCACGTTTCAAACCTTTCCCTCCCCCGAATGTGCACAGCCTTTCGTAACCCGATACCTCTTTTCCTGACCTTCTACAGCTGTCAAACCCATTCACCCAGGTCACCGGGGTCAGCTGAGAGCTGCCAAAGTAATTAACCACCGTGAAAGTAGCGTCCCCACGCTTAAACCCGACAGCTGTCAAACCCATTCACCCCAGGTCACCGGGGTCAGCTGAGAGCTGCCAAAGTAATTAACCACCGTGAAAGTAGCGTCCCCACGCTTAAACCCGACAGCTGTCAAACCCATTCACCCCAGGTCACCGGGGTCAGCTGAGAGCTGCCAAAGTCATTAACCACCGTGAAAGTAGCGTCCCCACGCTTAAACCCGACAGCTGTCAAACCCATTCACCCCAGGTCACCGGGGTCAGCTGAGAGCTGCCAAAGTCATTAACCACCGTGAAAGTAGCGTCCCCACGCTTAAACCCGACAGCTGTCAAACCCATTCACCCCAGGTCACCGGGGTCAGCTGAGAGCTGCCAAAGTCATTAACCACCGTGAAAGTAGCGTCCCCACGCTTAAACCCGACAGCTGTCAAACCCATTCACCCCAGGTCACCGGGGTCAGCTGAGAGCTGCCAAAGTCATTAACCACCGTGAAAGTAGCGTCCCCACGCTTAAACCCGACAGCTGTCAAACCCATTCACCCCAGGTCACCGGGGTCAGCTGAGAGCTGCCAAAGTCATTAACCACCGTGAAAGTAGCGTCCCCACGCTTAAACCCGACAGCTGTCAAACCCATTCACCCCAGGTCACCGGGGTCAGCTGAGAGCTGCCAAAGTCATTAACCACCGTGAAAGTAGCGTCCCCACGCTTAAACCCGACAGCTGTCAAACCCATTCACCCCAGGTCACCGGGGTCAGCTGAGAGCTGCCAAAGTCATTAACCACCGTGAAAGTAGCGTCCCCACGCTTAAACCCGACAGCTGTCAAACCCATTCACCCCAGGTCACCGGGGTCAGCTGAGAGCTGCCAAAGTCATTAACCACCGTGAAAGTAGCGTCCCCACGCTTAAACCCGACAGCTGTCAAACCCATTCACCCCAGGTCACCGGGGTCAGCTGAGAGCTGCCAAAGTCATTAACCACCGTGAAAGTAGCGTCCCCACGCTTAAACCCGACAGCTGTCAAACCCATTCACCCCAGGTCACCGGGGTCAGCTGAGAGCTGCCAAAGTCATTAACCACCGTGAAAGTAGCGTCCCCACGCTTAAACCCGACAGCTGTCAAACCCATTCACCCCAGGTCACCGGGGTCAGCTGAGAGCTGCCAAAGTCATTAACCACCGTGAAAGTAGCGTCCCCACGCTTAAACCCGACAGCTGTCAAACCCATTCACCCCAGGTCACCGGGGTCAGCTGAGAGCTGCCAAAGTCATTAACCACCGTGAAAGTAGCGTCCCCACGCTTAAACCCGACAGCTGTCAAACCCATTCACCCCAGGTCACCGGGGTCAGCTGAGAGCTGCCAAAGTCATTAACCACCGTGAAAGTAGCGTCCCCACGCTTAAACCCGACAGCTGTCAAACCCATTCACCCCAGGTCACCGGGGTCAGCTGAGAGCTGCCAAAGTCATTAACCACCGTGAAAGTAGCGTCCCCACGAGGTTATCCCACCTGCTATAACCATTAACCCAGGTCACCGAGGTCAGCTGACAGCTGCAAAAGCCATTAACTTAGTTCACTTAGAGTTCAGCCACGTCATTAGACCCCGCCCCCCGTCAACCGATTAAAGCGCAGGATAGGTCACGTGACCTAGCTCATTTGCATACATGGTACCAAATTTGTGAATGGATTTATGGATGTAAACAAGAGAAAATGTGCATGAAACAGCTCAAAGAAATGCAACCAAGCAGTTGTTGCAGCGATTGCATGCTTTGTGCAAGAAACATGGAATATTCGGGAGAAATGCCGAAATCCAGATGTCAGAAAAACACCATTAGTGAACTGTTTGGTGTAATTTCGTCATGCCACGCCTCAGTCAAAATGACAGATGGCGAGTCATAGGGATGCGTGGATCTGGGACCTCGCAGCGTGACGTCGCACTTCAATTCAACGTTCACAGAAACACCATATGGCACTTATGGCAAAGATATCAACAAAAGAACCGACCACCCATGACAACACCTCGCCAAGACACATGGATCCGAACCACTCATCTGCGAAACAGGTTCCAGCCAGCAACCCTCACAGCCAGGACCATCCCTTTCTCCAGCGTTTAGTGGCCATGGGCGGATCCAGGAAATATTTTTAGGGGGGGACCAAAAAAGAAGGGCACATTGACTCGTCAAAAGGGCACCTTACTACAAGTTTTGATATTTACAATTAATATGAATTCCTACAGTTCTACGTCATAATATACTAGCAATAATGAAGTAAATTGGCGTCACTCGCGTTAGAACCTCAATGGGGCCCCATTGAGACTCAATAACACAGACACATATCTGCAAGCTTGCGCATGTACACGAAAATCTTAATTTCATTTATCTACAATATAATTATTGTTTACTTAAAAAAATAATAATTCTACAAACAAAAAGGGCACTTGGACATTTTGAGGGCACTTGAACAATTTTTTTGGGGGGGACGCGTCCCCCTGGTCCCCCCCCCCCCCCCCCCCCCCTTCGATCCGCCCATGGGCCTCAATGAGACGACGGTGCCAGGTCTGTATTAATGCTCAAGGTGGACACACTCGCTACTGACTGTGTGAACTTCGCTCTGGACCCCCTCAAGTGATGTGGCTCATTTGCATATTGCTCGTTTCCATACCTTCGGACATTTCTCTTCCCATGTTGTAACGTTTCATACACGGCAGTAAAACCTTATCATCAATTATCTTTGTCTTTTGTGTATCACAATAACTTTTTCCTTTTAGTATATATTATTTCAAATCCCGTTATCTCGTGATGTAATGTACATAGAAACTTGAAACTAGTAGTTTTTAGTAGTTACGCTAGATACTTAGAGACAACTGAAGAATCTTTGAAATGCCATTTTATGTTACGAGCAGCCATTTTTTTTTTAATTTAGACACCAAAAACACACATTTATTTATTTATTTATTTATTTATTGTTTGTTTGTTTGTTTGTTTCTCTCTCAAGTCTACCTCAGTGCTTGGGTAGTGCTACAATCATGCATAATTAAAACGTAAATTTCCTAAAACGACTTCTGTATGAATAATGAAATTTGGTACACATAAACTACATACCATTAGCTATAAAATAAGACAAGTTTCGGGATTTTAACAATCTATCCACATTGTTGTCAGGTTTTTTAATTGAAAAGACCCCCAAAACGAATAAAAATATTTTTGTAAAATAAATTTGAATTTTAAAGATTTTTCAGTTGTCTCTAGGCATTCAGTATGACAAATGAAAACTGCCAGACTGGTATATACATTGTGTATTATACATCAGGGCCCCGTTTTTCGAAGCGATCTTAGCGCTAAGATCACCTTCAGTGCATAAGGTAGATACACATTTAAGGCGAGCTTTGAGCTAAGATCGCTTCGTAAAACGATGCCCTGACCTTTATAACCTTTATATGTAATTCCTGTATAAAGTGTTAGATTTCTGTCTGCATTATTTGTTCGAGTAATGGAACTTGAAACATGATAGAAATAATGGCGGCAATTCTCGAGCTAAATTTTACACCTACTATGGTTTGCAAAATGACCATATCTTAAAAAAATACTTGGAATACAGAGCCCATAATTTAGATTTATTCATGTAGATGACAAATATCAAGTGAATCTGAAACCGAAGAGCATGGGGCATTTGTTGATTTGAAAAGGATTGACCCTATAATCCGTCCCATCCTACACAAAATGTATTTTGTAAATAATTTCAGTTTGGTTTGACGTAAGAAGAAAAGTAAAAGTAGTTTGGATATTTAAAAAAACAAACAAAAAACAAACAAAAAACAAAACAAAACAAAAAAATCACAAAAAGAAGACCCCCCCGCCTCCGACAACAACAACAACAAAACAAAAAAACAAAAAAAATCCCCAACAACTATTTTTGTGTGCAATTTAGAAAACAATCGGTTCAGAAATAAATAACTTGTAGTAAATTTCCTTGTGGGACGGAATATAAATGGTTACGATGTCTGCAGTTTATTTCACAGAATGAATCAAATACATGTTATTAACGAAACCAATAAGCGTGATTTTAAAAATCCTTTGAAAAGAGCAGAAAACATGCCAGGATAGCGCTAAAGAGGGGTCAGTATTCCAAAATGTTCTGAGGGAGTACCCCCATATGGCCTACGCCCTCCACACAAAGTCGATTTCCCCTCCCACTTAACATGCTGGTTGAACTGGTATATCAAAGGCTGTAGTATGTGCTATCCTGTCTGTGGTAAAGTGCATATAAAAGATCCTTTGCTGTTAATGGAATAATGTAGCGGGTTTTCTCTCATAGACTCTATGTCCAAATTACCAAATGTTTAACATCCAATAGCCAATGATTAATATAGCAATATGCTCAATAGTGATGTCGTTAAACTTTTTTTTTTTACCTGAATATGCTACTTGTATTATAGTCTGTTGTTTTTGATGTTTTTTTGTGGGGGTTTTTGTAAATAATTTCAGTTTGGTTTGACGAAAGAAAATTAGTACTAATACTATTTTTGTGTGCAGTTTAGAAAACAATCGACTCAGAAATAAATACATTGTAGCTTGTAATAAATTCCGTAGTATAAAAAAGGCATTCCCTGTGGAACGGACTATAGATGAACCTGTGTGACGTAGACTATTGGCTTTGACGTCAGCATTCCCAATTCGAAGAGACAGTTACTAATCCTTCGGAGAGGTTACTAATCCTTCGGAGAGGTAAGTCATATTTTTATGTCGGAAAAAACTGTTAAAAGATAATATAAGATAAAGTGAGCTCCGTGGTCTTGTGGATAAGCTGCTGGACAATCAAGCTGGCGACAGTGGTTCAAATCCCGTCAAAGCTTGCTCACACATTCATCTTTCTAATCTATCACCTTCTGCCTATCATTATCTTAATATAAAAAAACCTTTCCAATTTCTCCCACGATTTCAATCTGGTTTCCACCCTTTCTGTCAGTTTCCTCCGACTCTGTCTTCTGAGCTGTTCACACCATTGCCTACCTGTCTAAACTTCCTCCACGGGTACAGTCGCTGTGTATTTCCGTGCACCCACCTAGCATCCTCGTCCTCTACCGCAAATAAAGCTGGTCTGTCCCACGGCACTAACTAACGACCGCCGCTAGTAGGGATTCTTAGCAGGTGGTTACAAGTGCCTCTTAAGAATGACGGAAGTAACTACCGAACACTTCCCGAAGTAGGGTCTCCAAGAGTACTCGGGCACGGGCCGAGTCTAGTAAAACTCTAGTCCCTTCACAGGACTCGAGTACCCGTACAAGTGAGACAATACATCAATAAAAGCTACACAATAGTTTATCTTTTCAATCTGACCGTCCGTCCATCACAATACCGAACTTATCAACCGGTTTCTAAATGCAATACAATGACATGATTTGACATTGATGTTTATCGGTGGAATACAGATGCATAATGCTATTTTTCTTTATTCCTTAGTCTCATTATCATGTAGCGTAAGTGTTGGGTACTCGGGTCCGGGTCGAGTTTGACCATCGAGTACTCTAGTCCAATAGTTTGGACTCGTGGAGGCCCTGCCCCGAAGTGGTCAGACTAAGCCCACAGCTAAAAGCTGATGGGGAATGACAGGTGTGTGTCACAGATAGCCACAAGAGACAAGCACCTGTCGCGGTTGGAGAGATAAGGACTGGGATGTGGAGGTGGACAGCGAAAGAAGTTGAAAGATAGGAGTTGTCAGATCGGGAAGAAATGAGATGGAATTCAAAGGAGAGAAAGGAAAGGGGGCAGTGAGATAAAAAATAAAAAAAACCGAAGAAAAAAAGTTTGTTTTGTTTAACGACACCATTAGAGCACATTGACTTGTGAGAGAAAAAGAAGATAAGAACAATCGAATAAATATACATTAATTACATGAACAATAAAATTTACAATATTATGTATTAATTAATTCATACATGTGACGTCATTGTTCTAAGGTTGACGACAGTCACTTTTCGCACCCTTGTTTTGGCTTCATTCACAATAAATGCACTTGAAATCCATATTTCGTAAAAGGTACAATTTTTTAATTACAAGATTTTCATCAAACACATCCAGGTGCATTAATAATTTCCAAAAAAATAATTCAATAGCAATTTTGCATTGGAATTTGTTCTCTGCGGAAATTGACTTATGATTAGAAAAAGAAGATAAGAAATACAATCACATAAATATACATTCGCCACATTAATTACATGAACCCTAAAATTTACAGTATTATGTATTAATTAATTCATACATGTGATTACCGTTGGATATGTTCTAAGGTTGACGACAGTCACTTTTCGCGAAACCCTTGTTTTGGCTTCATTTTCACAATTTTAAACAGCCCTAGATTTTATCCATATTTCGTAAAAGGTACAATTTTTTAATTACAAGAAAGCAAATCAAACACATCCAGGTCCAGCTTAATAATTTCCAAAAAAAATAATTCAATAGCAATTTTGCATTGGAATTTGTTCGCGCGCCCTAAACGAAAAAATGGGGGGGGGGGGGGGGGGAGACATTTATATAGATTGTCCCCCGGCGTTGAAAAGTGAGGGGGACGCCCCCTCCCCCTTGTCCCCCACCGATCGACACCCATGATTACTTATGTTTTATTCTTTAGATATCTATTTCCGTAGAACCGAAGTGTTTCTGGTCATCCTGGTGTTTCTAATACTAAAAGATTACGTTTAATATTTTTAAAAACGCACGTGCGTCTGAGAAGTAGCGGTTATTGATTCAAGTTCTAGTCACTTTTTAAGGATATTTCTCAGTTTTAACGCCACAGCCACTTCTTTCACTGTATTGTAACTTTATCCAAATGAGTTACAGACCTGTATGTAAATTAACTAAACTTAGTGTCCATTTTAACATCACAGACTCTTCTTTCACTGTATTGTAACTTTATCCAAATGAGTTACAGACCTGTATGTAAATTAACTAAACTTAGTGTCCATTTTTACATCACAGACTCTTCTTTCACTGTATTGTAACTTTATCCAAATGAGTTACAGACCTGTATGTAAATTAACTAAACTTAGTGTCCATTTTTACGGGTTAACACGAGGATCTGTGCCTTTAAACGATCAAGGTGGGTTTTATATAAAAAAGATATTTAAAAACTATATTTGACTAGAATGTTATTACTAACCAAAACAGATCATAATTTAGTAAATAATTGATGTGTTTACAATTTTAACTTATTTTAATCATTAAAAGTACGTTGAAATTAAGTTTACGTTGCACCCCTCTCGAAGAATATTTCATTAAAAAAAGTAAAATATGATTCAGGCGGTGAAAATGTGTGTGCCTTTTGTTATAGGAAATTGAAATTTTATTTTTTATTATTAGTGAAAATAGCTAAATTTGTAATTGAGATACATTGCTGTTGACTATTTTGGGGGGATCGGAAATTACTTTCTTACAAGTGTACCAAATTTATCTCTCCATTTGTATGTTTGAATGTACATTTATAGGCTTTATTCAAGTCTGACAAACAAAACGGGCCAAGTCCACTCTTTGAAAAAATTAGTAATTAAATATTAGAAAAACAATAGATATATTCCTCATGACCACTAGAGGCAAAACAAATTCAACAAAATCAGTCTCAAGTACCTTTTCTTTTAGCTCAGCAAATAGCTGTAGTGTAAATAGCTGTAGTGTGTGTAGCAGGCTTAAGGTAACTTAAAAATATTGGCCCTTGGCGTTGTCATATCATCATCATCATCATCATCATCATTATTAACAACAACAAAAACATCATAACCACTACCAGGGGCGTAGCGTGATCTGGACCGAGGGGGGGGGGGGGGGGGGTTCGAATATGAACCAAGTGGACCTTTTTGTTTTTGTTTTTGCACCACCAGAAACTCCCTAGCCTACGCCCCCGACTACCATCATCTTTATTATATACTCTTCAAAAGAAGAAACGCAAAACCACATTGTCGTAACATTTGGAGAATTGATTTAATTATTGAATGGTGAGTCCGATAATTACCAAATGTTGCAGGATTGTTCACAATTCACTCTAGTCCATTGTGAGTAAGTGATAGGACACACCACCAAGGTCAAGGTCATCTGGAGTCAATACCGGGTGTGGCCTCCGCGTGTGTTGACAACTGCCTGGCACAGCCTACCCATTGAAGCAACCAGAGTACGGATGACGTCCCGGGGGATGGTGGCCCACTCGGCCTGCAAGGCTGCTGCCAGCTCGGGCAGGGTCTGGGGCTGTGGTTGTCGCTGTCGGAGGCGTCGGTCCAACTCGTCCCACAGATGCTCAATTGGGTTCAAATCCGGTGATATCGATGGCCAAGGAAGGACATTAATGTTGTTGTTCTGTAGGAAAGCCGTTGTGAGACGTGCTGTGTGAGGCCTGGCGTTGTCATGTTGGAACACTGCGTTGGCGTTGGCCATAACTGGAACGATGTGTGGCCGGAGGATCTGGTCAATGTAGCCCTGTGCATTCAGGTTGCCCTGCACGTGGACCAAGTCAGTTCTGCCAGTGTGTGAGATGGCTGCCCACACCATGACACTACCCCCGCCGAATCTGTCCACTTCCTGCACGCAGTTTGCCGCATAACGTTCACCACGACGCCTATACACGCGACATCTTCCATCATGACGTCGGAGCAGAAATCGGGACTCGTCACTGAACCACACCTGTCTCCATCGCAGTTGAGGCCATTGTCGATGAATCTGGCACCACTGCAGTCGGAGTCGACGGTGTTGTGGTGTTAAGATGACACCTCGAACTGGACGTCTGGCACGAATTCCTACCTCACGTAGGCGGTTCCGTACGGTCTGGTCGGATATCCTGCGCAAACCTGGTATTGCTGCGGCTGTGGAGGTGGCAGTAGTCAATCGTTCCCGAAGGTGGCGTACCCGGATGTAGCGGTCCTGCCCGGGGGTAGTGACCCGTGGTCGACCGGATCTAGGGAGGTCACGTGTTGATCCATGTTGCTGGTAACGGTCCCACAGTCTGGAGATGGTGCTTGGGAACACATGGAATGCCCTGGCAACGGCCGTTCTGGATTCGCCTGCGTCTAGTCGGCCGATGGCATTGTTTCTCTGCGGTTCACTGAGACGTGGCATGTCCTGGATTGTCAACTGTCGGCCAGATACAGAGGCCAGGCAAGCGAACACCCTGCAGTTTTATACTGTCGGTGTTCATGTTGCACGTGCAGACAACGCACGTGCAGTGGTGACATGGTTTGCACGTGGCTGCGTTTTTGCGAATATTCACATTTTGGAACTTTATTGTACAGTAGCTGCGTTTTATCGAATGTAACCGTGGGAATGTGTTTGGGACATGCAATGACCTTATATTCACAAAGCATGAACCGGTAGGAAACACAAAATCGGAGTTATAACCCATTTGTACCCTTTGGCGTTTCTTTTTTTGAAGAGTATATTTGTTTTTTAATTATTTTGTTTACAGGTATGGAGTTCCGACAAATGCGTATTATTCTTGTAAGGACTGTCCTTATCTGGTTTGTGGTCAGTACTTCAGTAGCAGGAGGTATTAAATCAACCATTAACTGTGTTTATTGCTATTTAGACCTATATATAATATATGGGTCATTATTTGGTGTGTGAACCGAAAATAAACCCATTCAATTTTCAAAATTTATTTGATGAGTTTATAACGCATTTATTCTAGAGAATTATTTGCAAATAATGCAACTTTAATGCATATTTAAAACAAATAAACAAATACGGTGTCATATGACCATTCACGTAGACAGCATTTTATACTGGGGGTGGGGGAGGGGGCAAACCACACTATGTATATATATATTTATGTATGAATATCTATATATTGTATGTATGTCGAGGTTGACTGTTACATACATAGATATTAACGCGCTGGCACAGGGGATAATTAAATCCTTTCTGGCCTCACAAATTGTCCCATGTCGTTGATGGAACTCCAACCTGTGGTACCGAATCGCCCGCAAATTGCAGACTAACCTCGATGCGGTCTGAGCTATTGAGGCATCCATAAAAAGGATGCTCTTTAACTCAACCACATGCACGCGGCCTACAATCTACGAGGTCGATCCCACTTACGTGCATGAAACAGTGGGCAGACCTGGCACTGGCTAGTATGTATTTATGTATGAATATCTATATATTGTATGTATGTCCAGGTTAACTGTTACATACATAGATATTAAAGGAACATTCCTGAGTTTGCTGCAATTTTTAAGATGTTGTCGACTAACAGAGACTTTTTAACGATTGTAATTACATATCAAATATATGTTTCTTCATAGAAAATTAGTGGCTGTATAATAAACGTGTTTTTGATCGTTCTACTATTTGAACTAGGTTAAATTTCATTTTATTTCCTAAAATATTGTTTTTTCGTATGTACGAAATTATTTGAAAACAAAATCCAATTTGGGCTTCTTACAAATATTGAGATGACCAGAAACACATTGAATATACAGACACTGATAGTCTAAACAAGAAAATATATTTAATATTTAAGTTTAATCGTAGAAATATTTTATTAGTCGGAAACATCTTACAATGCAGGAAACTCAGGAATGTCCCTTTAACGCACTAGCACAGGGGATAATTAAATCCTTTCTGGCCCCACAAATTGTCCCATGCCGTATGTATGTATTGATGTATATATGTATGTATGTATGTATTGATTTATATATGTATGTATGTATGTATGATTTTATCAAATGTAAAAAAAAAAGTTTGACCGGGGGCGGGGGGGGGGGGGGCGTGTCCCCCGTGGCCCATCCCCCTCGCCACGCCACTGCATATGATGAATATAAAATTAATGATGTAGACCTATTATTATGGGCTTATGACGCCACATGATACGATTGCATATAGTCCGTTTGCGTGAAAGTCTCAAGTACTTTTTATTTGCTCAGCAGATAGCTGTAGTGTGAGTGACATGCTTAAGGTAGCTTAAAATATTGGTTCTTGGAGTTGTCATATCATCATCATCATCATCACAATCACCATCATCATCACAATCACCACCATCATCATCATAATCATCATCACAATCACCACCATCATCATCATAATCATCATCACAATCACCATCATCATCATAATCATTATCAACAACAAAAACATCATAATCACTACCATCGTGGTAGTGATTCGTTTGCTACCCTATATAGCTGTTTGGTAGTATGAATAAATGCAGATTCGGGCAAAAGGTACCCTGCCCGTCTCTCTCTCTCCCCCCCCCCCCCCCCCCATAAAATTGGGAGACCGTACGCATATGGGAGATTCAGCCACATATGTTACTATTGTCGTCTTATGTGATTTGATTTGGTCGTATACACCCTTCGGGAATAACATTTTACATGTTTGTATTTAGATACATCGGTTACGCTGTATGGAGCTCCACATGCTGCAAGTGTTGGTCAGCCGTATACTCTGACATGCACAGTCCACCACAATGAACACAATGGTGGTGGTGGTGGTGGTGATGTCAAGAAGGTATTGTTTGCAGTAGAGGGAGATAAAGCGGCAAATGTATTCTTGTATCCACCAAACATCGGTGAATATGGAAAATGCAAAATGATTTCTAATTATGTGGCCTATCGCTATCATGCCAAGTGTTATTCGAACACGGAGAAAAACATCTACACTGTCGAACTGACCATAGATAAAGTGGAGTATTTCCAGATGGCATTTTGGGCGTGCAGTTACAAGGATCGCTATACCAGCAACAACTTCTTTCTGAAGAATGCAAGTAAGCCTTTAAGTTAAAGGTGGGTCGGTTATTTTTTTTATTTTATTTTTTAACCGGCCTCGGTAGATATTAGTTTCGCAGCCCGATACCGGCTCCCACCCAAAGCGAGTTTTAACAACTCAAATGGGTAGGTGTATATAAGACCACTAAACCCTCTGTCCTGGACAGGCAGTCCAAATAGCTGAGGTGTGTGTACAGGACAGCGTACTTGAACCTTAATTGAATATAAGCACGAAAATAACTAAACAGAAAGATAAGCAATAGACTGTGTGATAATGGCTACCCAAATCAGCTATGGGGCCAACTGCTTCATTCTTAAAGGGACATTCCTGAGTTTGCTGCATTGTAAGATGTTTCAGACTAATAAAATATTTCTACGATTTAAACTTACATATTAAATATATTTTCTTGTTTAGAATATCAGTGTCTGTATATTCAATGTGTTTCTGGCCATCTTAATATTTGTAAGAAGCCCAAACTGGATTTTGTCTTCAAATAATTTCGTACGTACAAAAAAAATATTGTTTTTGGAAATAAAATGAAATTTAACCTAGTACAAATATTAGAACGATCAGAAACACGTTTAATATATACAGCCACTAATATTTTATGCAGAAAAATTTATTTGATATGTAATTACAATCGTTAAAAGTCTCTGTTAATCGATAACATCTTAAAATTGCAGAAAACTCAGGAATGTCCCTTTAACTTTTCGTCACTTATAATCTAGACTAAATATTTTAGAAAGACTTCATACTTTAACTGCATGCATGGCGGGACATAGTCCAGTTGTAAAGCGCTGGCTTGATACGCGGTCGGTGTATGATCGATCCCCGTCGGTGGGCCCATAGGGCTATTTCTCGTTCAAGCCAGTGCACCACGACTGGTATATCAAATGGCTAGGTATGTGCTATCCTATCTGTGGGATGATGCGTATGAAAGGTCCTATGTTACTAATGGAAACATATAGCAGGTTTCCTCTCTAAGACTAAATGTCAAAATTACCAAATGATTGACACCCAACAGCCAGTGATTAATAAACCAATGTGCTCTACTGGTGTCGTTAAACAAAAGAAACATTTACTTTTTAACTGTATGCTGTTTGTAAAGACATGTCAAGATGTTATTTTTTGTATACGCATGGAGCTCGATGATGATCCAGTACTGGCCTCGGTGGTGTCGTGGTTAAGTCAACGGACATAATGCTGGTAGGTACTGGGTTCGCTGCCCGGTACCGGCTCCCACCCAGAGCGAGTTTTAACGACTCAGTGGGTAGGTTTAAGACCAGTACACCATCCACTGTCCTGGACAGACAGCCCAGATAGCCGAGGTATTTGCCCAGGACAGCGTGCTTGGGCCGTAATTGGATATACGCACGAACATAAGTTGAAATGAAATAATTACTAGTATGATCCAGTTCTTAGAATATGAAAGACAAAACCGTATTCCATGATCAAAATCGTATCTCCACACGGGACATAGTCGAAAGGATGTTAGGCAAAATCGTGATTGCTTTTATGATCCACTATCACGTGCGGTACCTTAGGAGAACCGGCTGAGATCCGTAACAGGATGTTTCATCCCTCCTGCGCCGCCTGTTGAAGGACTGCCACTCCCAGACTAGCTTAGAAATTCAAACTTGCACAGGATAGAGGCCAATGGAATCTGTACAGCTGTGGCTGCATGCACTTGTGAATCACTGTAAAAACACGAAAGTTGAGCATATCCTGCATCACCGGTGGCACCCATCATGAGCACTACCTACAGCCATAGTTGAAATGAAAAAAGATGAAAAGGGCAAAATATAAGCTAAATTTAAATTTGAATAAACTTACAATTTGTTTGAGGTTGGGAATTTGTTTCTTTTAAAATGACTTAACCACTCAATGTACATGTTTGGTTCATATATGACGCCGCACTCCGCATTGGTTTCACTACGCTGGCTTATCCAGGTCAAAAACAAAGCCAGTATTTTGAAAGTGGGACACTTTTGACGGGCTCGTACCGATCTCGGTTTTCATTGGCTTATCACAAGTATAGAATTCCCCAACAACGTTATATTTATTCATTACTTAGACCTAAAAAGGTGTTTTTTGGAAATGCGCGGTCAGTCTAGGATCGATCCCCATCGGCGGGTATACAAAAAGACCATGGTATGTGATATCCTGTCTGAGGGATGGTACATATAAACAATCCCTTGCTAAAAAAAAATGTAGCAGGTTTCCAAGGCGCGTGTGCAGGGATTTCAGCGGGGTTAGGGTTATAGACTGTGTTAAGCGAAGTTTATATGGGGCCATGCCCCCCCCCCCCACCCCCAAATACATAAGCTTGGGCAAGTAAGGGTTTCGACCTCCAATACCCTCCCCCTGCACATTATATGTCAAAATTACCAAATGTTAGACATCCAACAGCAGATGGAAGGAAGGATAGGATATGTTTTATTTAACGACGCACTCATCACATTTTATTTACGGTTGTATGGGGTCGGATGATTATTAAATCAATATGCTTTATCTTTGATGTCGTTAAAACACACACACACACACACACACACACACACACACACACCAACTTTACCCTTTCCAAACGAAATAATATTTATTTGAATTTGTCGATTTTAACACGTAAAATTAAGAAGTGAAAACGTTCATTATCTACTTTAGTATATTTTATTTAAAAAATATAGACATGATTAATGTGTTACTAGTATACAAACTAAACTTTGACAGTTCTACTAACACTTTATAAAATATCAATTCTGAAATAGGAAGGTACGACTGTCGATAATATGTTGTCAAGATCAAACCGGTTTTAACTAAAGACTCTAGTACCGTATCCTCAACCGAACGTTCTTCGTACAGCGCAAGATTTCTCTTTTAATTTTTTGAGACGAACCCTACAATTTGAAATCGGCAAACGCACGTGTTAACTGAAACTGACAACAGGCTGTCGTTTGTGCTTTGCCGAACTATGGCGGCACAGGCGACGAATCAAGCGTATACGTTTGACGATATCCGTTCATAGCGAACACACACGACTTTTTTAAAAAGTAAAGTGTGCTTTATTTAACGACGCCACTAGAGCACATTGATTTTTGTATCTTATCATCGGCTATTGGATGTCAAACATATGGTCATTCTGACACTGTTTGTTAGAAGAAACCTGCTGTCGCCACATAGGCTACTCTTTTACGAGAGGCAGCAAGGGATCTTTTATTTGCGCTTCCCACAGGCAGGATAGCACAAACCATGGAATTTGTTGAACCAGTTATGGATCACTGGTCGGTGCAAGTGGTTTACACCTACCCATTGAGTCTTGCGGAGCACTCACGCAGGGTTTGGATTCCGTATCAGGATTAAAAATCCCACGCCTCGACTGGGATCCGAACCCAGTACCTACCAGCCTGTAGACCGATGGCCTAACCACGACGCCACCGAGGCCGGTCGACTTTTTAAAAAGTGCATTTGAGCCTGTATTTCACATTTGTACATTATGTTATACAAGAATTGTTTCTCATTTTTTAGGAATTTATCGATATATAAAAGTCACAAATGGTATAAAATCGCGTAGCGTAGCGAAGCGATTTTATACTACATTTGTGACTTTTATACATCGATAAATTCCTAAAAAATTAGAAACAATTCTTATAATTACAAACAGTACAAGAAGTGTACCTTAAAACACTCAAAAATAATTTCTTTCGTTCTTACCGTCAGCCATGTTCTGTAAATAAGCGTAGGAATACATGTATACATACTATTGGATGTTTAACAGAATAAAAACAAATAAAAAATATATTGTAATTTTTTTAAATTTATAACATGAATATCTCATCCAGTTTCCCTTATTTTTTTAATCGAGAAAACAGGTCACTTCCTTGTTCTATTTTTAAAACGATCACCGAACTGGGTCATTGGGCTTCTCGCCCATCCAGCTAAAAATAGTTCCAATCGATCTTGGTCTTCCGTGATGACGTATTTTTATGAGGTTTATGGAAGGATAACGCTTGGTTTTTTAGTGACGTCAGCCAATCAGAATACAATAAATCGTATAAATTCGGAAAGTTTGTAATTATAATATGGTAACCAGAGAATGTAAATTTAATATGAACTGTGTTAAAACCACACTGACTTCACTTAACAATGAGGATTAGGTTGGAACTGAAACAACTGGGAGAGTCAACTACTCACCGACAAGAGTCGGCGGAGAAATATAAATCAATATTTACAGTCAGAGTACACGTGCTAGCGCTCCGCTTGTCGTGTTCTGCGCCTAAGCGCGCGCCAAAAACCACACACACGGAAAACGACCCCTAAGTATGACGTCATCAATAACATTTTACATTTTAATTTTACAGATTACTTGGCTAGGTTGTCTGGATCTGCACAGAGAGCGAGAACCGGTTACCCGTACACTCTGAAGTGCACAATCCACCACAATGACGTTCACAACGAGCAGAGCGAAGTATCGTTCGCGTTGGAAGGATCTAAAGTGGCGACCGTTGTTCTATACCCAAACCAGGATAACGCCTGTAGCGTTACGACCACTTCAGCGTTCTACAAATATCACGCTACCTGTTACTCGGACGGACAGAGAAAGTTCCACATCGTCAAGCTGATCATGGACAGGGTGCAATATTCTCAGATGACGTCATGGACGTGTAGCTATCGGAATTATCTTACAAGCAACCACTTCGTTGTACAGAATGCCAGTAAGTGATCAAATATGCCGCCCCCACCCCACTCACAACACTCCCCAAAAAACCCATACATTTTTCCCAACAGCTCTTTACATTGTTTTTACATAATTATATAACTTTTTATTTTGAATGTACATATTATATTCATTCATTCTCGCACCTTTTGTTGTTCCCTTTATCTCATTGTTCCACCCTTATATATTGTCTCCGACTTTATTCTCTCTCTTTCTCTCTCTCTCTCTCTCTCTCTCTCTCTCTCTCTCTCTCTCTCTCTCTCTCTCTCTCTCTCTCTCTCTCACACACACACACTTTTTGAGTTAAATACAGTGTATAATTATGAAAGTACGTGTACGTGTAAATGCATTTTATACTCATGGGTGTATAGCTATAATTATGTAGTGTTTATATATATATATACATACTATAAGATGAAAATGTAAGTCAGTGATTCAAAGACCATCCGAGCATGACCGGCCTCGGTAGCGCAGTGGTTAAGCCATCGGACTACAGGTTGGGAGGTACAGGGTTCGCAGCCCGGCACAGGCTCCAACCCAGGGCGGGATCTTAAGGGCTCAATGGGTACGTGTATGGCCACTACACCTTCTTCTCTCTCACTAACCGCTAACCAACTGGCAACTAACCCACTGTCCTGGATAGACAGCCCAGATAGCTGAAATGTGTGGCCAGAACAGGGTGCTTGAACCTTAATTGGATATAAGCACGAAAATAAGTTGAAATGAAAAATGAAACGACCATGACCTTGCTTATGTTTCTGAACGCCTCCCCACAAAACACAACCCCCTCTCCCCCCCCCCCCCCCCCCCCCCCCCCCCAAGACGTATATTGAACCAATAAGCAGTCAATACAGTGTGATAATGGTTACCACAGTTTTACTCTTCATGGTGCCAAATGTCTATTCTTAGTTTTTTGTGAACCGTGAGACAACCGTAACGGGTATTTTGCTTTAAAATATTAACATATAAGGCGGTCATTTAAAAAAAGGGGACTGTTCGCCACGCCCACATTTTTGGAATGTTCACACAAACTCATTTTGTTCAGTGAACGTTATGAACACTCAACTTCTTGTTATTTAATATAATATTGTCACGGGGATCCTATAATACCCGTAACTGAATAAAACACGATTATGCAAATATCTCTCCTAACTATATCTATTAGATCTCTCTGTATCGGGCAGGCTACTACCCGAGTGGCCCGGCTCTAGGAGTAATCAGAGATAAGATCTTATATAAATATATATATGTAGCACGTTTAGTTCACTAGAAAACACAACAAAACACAATACACTTTGGAATCTGTATTAACTCTAACGCTGACAAATGTACTTGCCGCAGTAGTTAATTAACAACAACAATATAATATCAACCCAGAGCTAATCACTTAATTAGTTAATCACTAGGTGTCTAGTTTACACAATATTCTAATCACTTCACCGTGATACAACACACACACGTGTGATAATTGAGAAACGCTGCCAGGGGAACTTAATTAATAAAGGAATTACAACTCTATTCCTAACTGGTTAATTTCTGGTTAATTTTTAATTAACCCTTAAATACTCATTCAGTAACCTTGTAATACAGAATTAATACTGGTACATATCACAATAAAGACAATAACCTACAGTTTACCTAGGTCCTCTAGGATGACCGGCTAAGCTTTATCTTACCAAATACTCGTATAAATATATTAGAACAGTGAAGCCTACAATTTACTTCGTCAGATTACCGGAGACACTGTCTAAAGAATATTGGTATAATACAGTATTAAAATATTTAAAGTCACATCAATCACATCAAGGTTATACAACAGAGCAGAAATATATATTTACCAAGCTGGTCTGAACTAATATCTTTCGTTCAGTTGGACCACGCCCGTTCCCCTGGATACTTCCAATGTTTCTCTTCGATATATCTAAAATCCTATCTATTTATTATAAAATCTCAGACTAGTCCGGAGACAGCGAAAATCGCCTGGGGGGGACAACGCGGTACCTCACCTATCATGTGATATTTCCACAACTCCCAGAGACGGTATATTTTCTTAGAAGCCTAGACTGATCGACGCCTAGTTCGCCAGAGATACCATGGTCGCGCGGAGGTATTACGTAACCACTCTCCACATGGCCTCCACACGTGGTCTGGGTGTGTAATGGGACGCAGGACTACCACCGTCGCGCCGGGGTATTACGTAACCAAGCTGCACACGGCCCTCTAAAACAATTAACATCGCCACATTCATTCATTCATTAGAGTTTTTAACATGCTCCTATACCACGAAGGTTTCAAGCATGACCTCCCCGGGCTCGAACACTGGAGGCCAGTAGCCCAGTCCGGGGAGATAAAAATTATTGGGACAATTTTGAAATTACTGCCAATCCAAGGGGGGGCCTTAATATAATTAATTTTGATGCGTCTTTTCCAATATAAATTTTACCTATACAATGATATACTAAACTTTTAGACGCCATTTTAGAGCGGGTTTTCCGAAATATAAAAGTAAATAATAGAGCAGTCATTTAACCCTTAGTCTGTATTGGTTTCTACGAGGTTAGGCCTAGGCCACAGGAAAGTTATCCATTAAAGGGAGTTTGTTAGAAACACCGATCCTATCGGGAACTTCAGCGTGGCCAAAGCCGGGGGAGGGCCGCCCGGGGGCCGCGGACAGGCCCCCAGACATACCTAACTCCCCCTACGGCCAAAACCGCCTACGCCTACCGCCTAACCTATTTCTGGTGGCATGTCCCCCACCCCCCGGCACCCCGCCCCCCGCCGGCCCAGCCGTCGTGCCCTCCATTTTCTGTGTCCATTGGTTGCGAGAGAAGGGTCACTAGGAGAGTGACCCCCTGTGGTTAGGGTAGAAGTTGCGTCTGGTCAGCCTGGCAGAGCGAAACGTACTTGGATGATCTCGGAGTCCAGAGGCGCCTCTCTGTAATCAGGAGAAACAAAACGTTATGTCATTCAACAGACGCTGTGACCCTTTGCTTTAGAACACTGGCTGGAGGAATGTTGGTATAGTACCAGGTTCCAACCATCAGCATAGGAGCAGTCTCCCGCCCTATTTGGTTCCTATTTCTTTTTATTTTCTAAAGAATTTAAAAACAGTATAAAATAAATTAAAACATATTAAAATGAGCACGCCAGTAACCTAACAATTTTTTTAAAAAAAGAGCCAAATTAAGAATTAAAAAAGATATATACAATATATTTGGTCGGAGCGAAGGGAGGGGCGTTACTGCCAGATAACATACCCTCCATCATCAGCCGGGAGTAAACATACATTTACATACCATTCATACCACAAAATACAGTTAAAAATATATTTAATACATATAACATATCATACATATATATAAAATTCTTTACAAAAATATTAAAAATCAAGTACAATTTTAAAATTTGCCAAATAACACCGCAGCACGCCAGGCGCGACTAGACCACGGCAAGTATTAAGAGAGGTGGAGAATGGGGCGGGCAATGTCCTTCCAACTCCCTAAAGAGAAGAGGAATTACATATAGTAATATTGCCGCACCCACTGAAAATTGAATAGGTCCCGAGAAAAAGACCAGGGGGGGGGGGGGGGGGCAGGCCCACACCAGGGACCAATGGTCTCCCAGCCAAGGTCGGCACCCCCCCCCCCCCCCCCAAGGCCTCCCGGAACTGATAAACAGAGACCTCCCGGGCGTTCACCCTCGCACCTATCTAACAATGCCGGTCTAAAGAGACGGTATATTTTCTTAGAAGCCTAGACTGATCGACGCCTAGTTCGCCAGAGATACCATGGTCGCGCGGAGGTATTACGTAACCACTCTCCACATGGCCTCCACACGTGGTCTGGGTGTGTAATGGGACGCAGGACTACCACCGTCGCGCCGGGGTATTACGTAACCAAGCTGCACACGGCCCTCTAAAACAATTAACATCGCCACATTCATTCATTCATTAGAGTTTTTAACATGCTCCTATACCACGAAGGTTTCAAGCATGACCTCCCCGGGCTCGAACACTGGAGGCCAGTAGCCCAGTCCGGGGAGATAAAAATTATTGGGACAATTTTGAAATTACTGCCAATCCAAGGGGGGGCCTTAATATAATTAATTTTGATGCGTCTTTTCCAATATAAATTTTACCTATACAATGATATACTAAACTTTTAGACGCCATTTTAGAGCGGGTTTTCCGAAATATAAAAGTAAATAATAGAGCAGTCATTTAACCCTTAGTCTGTATTGGTTTCTACGAGGTTAGGCCTAGGCCACAGGAAAGTTATCCATTAAAGGGAGTTTGTTAGAAACACCCGATCCTATCGGGAACTTCAGCGTGGCCAAAGCCGGGGGAGGGCCGCCCGGGGGCCGCGGACAGGCCCCCAGACATACCTAACTCCCCCTACGGCCAAAACCGCCTACGCCTACCGCCTAACCTATTTCTGGTGGCATGTCCCCCACCCCCCGGCACCCCGCCCCCCGCCGGCCCAGCCGTCGTGCCCTCCATTTTCTGTGTCCATTGGTTGCGAGAGAAGGGTCACTAGGAGAGTGACCCCCTGTGGTTAGGGTAGAAGTTGCGTCTGGTCAGCCTGGCAGAGCGAAACGTACTTGGATGATCTCGGAGTCCAGAGGCGCCTCTCTGTAATCAGGAGAAACAAAACGTTATGTCATTCAACAGACGCTGTGACCCTTTGCTTTAGAACACTGGCTGGAGGAATGTTGGTATAGTACCAGGTTCCAACCATCAGCATAGGAGCAGTCTCCCGCCCTATTTGGTTCCTATTTCTTTTTATTTTCTAAAGAATTTAAAAACAGTATAAAATAAATTAAAACATATTAAAATGAGCACGCCAGTAACCTAACAATTTTTTTAAAAAAGAGCCAAATTAAGAATTAAAAAAGATATATACAATATATTTGGTCGGAGCGAAGGGAGGGGCGTTACTGCCAGATAACATACCCTCCATCATCAGCCGGGAGTAAACATACATTTACATACCATTCATACCACAAAATACAGTTAAAAATATATTTAATACATATAACATATCATACATATATATAAAATTCTTTACAAAAATATTAAAAATCAAGTACAATTTTAAAATTTGCCAAATAACACCGCAGCACGCCAGGCGCGACTAGACCACGGCAAGTATTAAGAGAGGTGGAGAATGGGGCGGGCAATGTCCTTCCAACTCCCTAAAGAGAAGAGGAATTACATATAGTAATATTGCCGCACCCACTGAAAATTGAATAGGTCCCGAGAAAAAGACCAAGGGGGGGGGGGGGGGGCCAGGCCCACACCGAGGACCAATGGTCTCCCAGCCAAGGTCGGCACCCCCCCCCCCCCCCCAAGGCCTCCCGGAACTGATAAACAGAGACCTCCCGGGCGTTCACCCTCGCACCTATCTAACAATGCCTAATGGTGTTCGCCCCGGAGGTCCATTAATTAATTTATTTAAATATTAATACCTGATTGATATACAAAGGCGACCACCAGCCTGTCCACCACCGCCTTATGTTTTTTTTCCGGATTTAATAAATTATAAGCAGTAAACTGTAATTTATGTTTATTTAAATAATTAATTAATTTTAGTCTGATTTTGACATGTTTGGTACACTCAATCAAAAAGTGATTTACATTATCTATAGTATGGCATACCAAACAATTAGGAGATTTCTTAGCTTTAATTTTAAATTTAATATCATTTAGTGCGGATGAGACACCCATCAGCAATCTTGCTAAAATTTTTGTGGCTTTAACATTGAACGATACCGGACCGGGAATGGCCGCCCTTGGCTTAATAAACGAATGCCACACTCTGGTTCTGTGGTCCCACTCCGTCTGCCACAGTTTACCAAAGTGTGGCTCGGCTATGGAGTTGATTTCATTATAATTATGTGCCACCGGTACGCCGACCACGGAGTCCAGCAAACTCCTTTTAGCGCACACATCGGCCAGTTCATTGCCGGCTATCCCGATATGTGCCGGGACCCACTCCATGACGAGCTCAACTCCTTCACCCACAATTTTACCATAAATTTTTGTAATTTTGGAAACTATCTCTGGTCTGACACTGTGGGCGCCTCCAATAGCCTGCAGAGCACTAAGACTATCAGAGAGAAGGACATATCTGGTAGGGCTATTAACTTTATAATAACGTTCGACCCACTTCAGAAAATGCAGTATGGCCATCAGTTCGGATGTATAAACTGATATATTGTGCGACAGCCTAGCCCTAATGGCAGTCGGTTTTTTAGAATTATTATTTTTGATTATAAAGGCCATTCCTGTTTTTCCAGTGTCAGGGTCCTTCGACCCATCTGTGTAAATCTGTATTGCACCCGGGTAGAATTCCCCCAACACTATTTGGAAAACAATTTTCTTAAAGTTATTGTTATTTGTTTTAATAATTTCTTCTCTGATGTGGTATTGGACAAGTGGGGTTGCGGTCAGCCATGGTGGGGTAGGATCCATATCCATCCCCACCAACGGCAGACCCACAATCCCACAGTCGTTCGCGAATTTATTTAAGTAGGAAACCACAGAGATGTCCCTGTCTCTGTTTACATTTACAGCTATAGGTTTTAACTGGTTGACTGGAGAATCAGGCACCAGACTACGAATCTTATTAATATATTTTAACCCCTGCCTGATTCTCCTCAGGGCCAACGGCATAACCCCCAACTCAACCAAGACACTATCATATGGCGTACAGATAGTGCCCCCCACAATAATTTTGAGGGCCCTACCATATATGCCATCAAGTTTTCTAAGTTGAGTCTGACTAGCACAGCCAAAGGCCTGAGCACCATATTGCAATCTGGACACAATGAATGCCTCAAAAATCATGAGCAGAGTCTTACGATCTGCACCCCATGGAGTTCCTGATAAAACCCTCAATAAATTGAGATATATCGTGCAATTACCAGCAACCTCAGTAATGTGCTCCCCAAAACTAAGATTGTGGTCAAAGATTACTCCCAGGAATTTGACAGATTGCACTTGATTAATAATTAATTCATTAAATTTTAAATTTAATTCACTAATTGATTTAAACTGTCTTTTTTTTATGAAAAATTATACTTTTAGTTTTTGCCTTTGAAATGGTAACACCCCAAGCTCTGGACCAAAGGGATAAATTATTTACATCCACCTGGAGATCTTTTTGAAGGTCCTCATAATTATTGGCGATTCTCCAGAATGCTGTGTCGTCTGCAAAGAGACCGACACTTATTTTAGATTTAATACTTTTGTTTTGTGTAATTAACACCTCTGCCAAATCATTAATAAAAATTGCAAAAAGGGTAGGTGCTATTACTGAGCCTTGTGGGATACCATTTTCAAGTGATAAGATGGGGGAAAACGAACCATTAACGTTAACTGCAAATGTTCTCTGCATTAAGAATTTTGATATAAAAGTGAACATTGCACCTTTAACCCCCATCTTATATACTTTCATTAACAGTCCACGTCGCCAGACCATGTCATAAGCCTTTTCAATATCTACAAAAACTCCACCAACTTTGAGCCCATTCCGCATGGCATCCTTAACCTCGGTTTGAAGGCGAACAATATGGTCGGTGGTGGAGTGATGTTTTCTAAAACCACTCTGGAAGGTAGACAACAACCTATTTACCTCCAGATAGTGGATAAGGCGAGTGTTAACCATGCATTCCATGATCTTGCAAACACTGGATGTCAATGAAATTGGTCGATAATTAGTAGGGAGGGAAAGATCTTTTCCCATTTTAGGGAGCGCAAACACCTCTGCGTGCTTCCACTCCAAATGGAGGTACCCCTCCCTCCATATCCTATTAAATAATTCCAGGAAGAGTTCTAGCGTCTTGGTGGGCATATTTAAAAAACAACATATAACTAAAATTATCAGGGCCAGGGGCCGTGGCCTTTCGGCCACCAAAGGCGCTACACAATTCCTGCAATTTGAAGGGTGCATTATAGAGAAGGTCATCTTTCGGAGAGCAGGGTTCATCGGGGATAGGACTAGAAATTTCAATTTTAATTTTCCTAGTTTGGAACTCTTTACTATAGTTATTAGTAGCAGAATTATTTTTAAAAGTGGCTCCCAGCATATCTGCTTTATCTTGATTAGTTTTACAATTAGTATTATTTTTAAAAGTGGCTCCCAGCATATCTGCTTTATCTTGATTAGTTTTACAATTAGTATTATTTTTAAGAATGGCTCCCAGCATATCTGCTTTATCTTGATTAGTTTTACAATTAGTATTATTTTTAAAAGTGGCTCCCAGCATATCTGCTTTATCTTGATTAGTTTTACAATTAGTATTATTTTTAAAAGTGGCTCCCAGCATATCTGCTTTATCTTGATTAGTTTTACAATTAGTATTATTTTTAAAAGTGGCTCCCAGCATATCTGCTTTATCTTGATTAGTTTTACAATTAGTATTATTTTTAAAAGTGGCTCCCAGCATATCTGCTTTATCTTGATTAGTTTTACAATTAGTATTATTTTTAAAAGTGGCTCCCAGCATATCTGCTTTATCTTGATTAGTTTTACAATTAGTATTATTTTTAAAAGTGGCTCCCAGCATATCTGCTTTATCTTGATTAGTTTTACAATTAGTATTATTTTTAAAAGTGGCTCCCAGCATATCTGCTTTATCTTGATTAGTTTTACAATTAGTATTATTTTTAAAAGTGGCTCCCAGCATATCTGCTTTATCTTGATTAGTTTTACAATTAGTATTATTTTTAAAAGTGGCTCCCAGCATATCTGCTTTATCTTGATTAGTTTTACAATTAGTATTATTTTTAAAAGTGGCTCCCAGCATATCTGCTTTATCTTGATTAGTTTTACAATTAGTATTATTTTTAAAAGTGGCTCCCAGCATATCTGCTTTATCTTGATTAGTTTTACAATTAGTATTATTTTTAAAAGTGGCTCCCAGCATATCTGCTTTATCTTGATTAGTTTTACAATTAGTATTATTTTTAAAA
The DNA here is from genome assembly GCF_016097555.1 of Gigantopelta aegis. Lineage (NCBI taxonomy): Eukaryota > Metazoa > Mollusca > Gastropoda > Neomphalida > Peltospiridae > Gigantopelta > Gigantopelta aegis. The sequence goes on from NC_054700.1 coordinate 52,148,602, forward strand.
GTGGCTCCCAGCATATCTGCTTTATCTTGATTAGTTTTACAATTAGTATTATTTTTAAAAGTGGCTCCCAGCATATCTGCTTTATCTTGATTAGTTTTACAATTAGTATTATTTTTAAAAGTGGCTCCCAGCATATCTGCTTTATCTTGATTAGTTTTACAATTAGTATTATTTTTAAAAGTGGCTCCCAGCATATCTGCTTTATCTTGATTAGTTTTACAATTAGTATTATTTTTAAGTAACACTTTAATGTTACAAGCTTTCCCTTTCACCCTTTTGATCTTTGACCACGCCTCTCTAACCTTTGAGTCCTTGTTAAGGGACACACAAAACTGAGTCCATGAGGTATTTTTAGCTTTATTAATACTAAGTTTTAGTTTATATTTAATATCTTTAAAAATTTTAATGTTATCCTTAGTATTATTATTTTTTAAAAATTTTCTGGCTTTATTTCTCTGTCTCTTAAGCTTTGACAGTTCCTCATTCCACCAGGGGACTGAATTATAATTACTTTTATTAGCACACAGGCGAAAAGATAAGAGCATGTTCCGTCAGAAATATAGAAGATTTCTCACGAATGGTTTTTTAATATGGAAAATATCAACCTATTAACTAGACGAGGTTGATATATATATATATATATATATATATATATATATATATATATATATATATATATATATATATATATATATATATTAAAAAACACGAGTTGCGAATTCTATGTATCCTACAACACTTCTAAAATAACATTTTAATTCGATATTTAGTAAATCAAAGTTCTGAAGTCGCCTCACCAGTAATATGACGTCACGTACTTTAACTAAATCTCATCAAAACGTTACGCTCAGGTATACAAGTCTTATTGGCTGTAAACACATGACCCACTGACAGGGGGTGGGGGACACAAGCTATATTGTTACCTTTATTTAAATAGAGTAGGAATAAAATCTTACATTTTCGACCTGGGGAGGGGAAGTGCTTCTCCACCCCTGACGACGAATACTACTACTACTACTACCACTACCACCACTACCACTACCACTACCACTACCACCCACCACCCACCACCCACCACCACCACCACCACCACAAATAATAAACGGTGCATCTAATTAATAACAATAAATTAGGCACTAGTACCCGGTTCCGAATAGCAAATGTGGGCTAATTGCGGTTTATACAAAATATATAAAATTTATTATTTCAAACACTGCAGTATAGTCAACATGGTCAGTGTCGTCTTATTCCCATTCAAGTATCATGATTGCTGCAGCAACCACTTCCTAAACAGAAGCACCCATGTTCGTAAAGTAACTTCCTGTTCCAAACGCATCCCTTCCGCTGTCCAGGACAGAACAGTTGGAACATGTCCAGGAGAGGTGAAAGGAACGCACCCCAAGTCTGTGCGCACTCTGTGAAATTTGTCGTGACGTAGGTATTTTTGTGCTTCGAGCGACATCTACCGGTGACATCAGAATACTAACTTTCAAAATTATTTCAAGCAACTGGGTCATGGGGATTCCCATGGTATTTATCGATATAAAACCTGCTTTTTCACTCCATTTTATAAAAACATGATCTAAGTGTGTTACAGGTTTGTAGATTAACCAAATTTATAATTTATTTTCGCTGGATGGAACTAGGGCATGCGACTTTAATAATAGTAAATATCAAATAGGTTTATGACATGGATATTATGGGTAAGTTATAAGAAAAATAATATTTATTAAACTTAAGCTTTGTTTTCGTTCTTTTTTCTATAGTGCCAAGTTTGCCAGCAACGTCCAATGCTTGGCGCATTTCGTCTTCTGTCGTGTCTTCCACCCTGATGGCTTGCGGACTACTCATCAGTTTTGGACTGTTCAACTTATAGATTTGTTTTCAACTTTTAAAATAAAACACACGCTCTACTTTCGTTCACAGTTGTTCTATTTACTTTTTGTAATGTTTGTAGCATTAATACCAATAACAATACAGAAACTATTATCGTTTAGTTACTATTACCGCAAGTGTTAATATTACAATTACCGGAAGTGTATCCTAGGGTTACGTCATAGCCAAGCAGACGACAAGTCATGTTCTCAGTGAATAGAAGCCACTATCAGTTTTGATATTATTTTCTTGAACCAGAACATTACACTTTTAATAGTTTATCGTCTCAATGCTGTCAACACGTTATCTAGTGCTAAAATCACTGACAATACTTTTCAAAATACGTAAATGTTTTGTTATCTAGAATTGAAGTCACTGATACTACTTCTTAAAATACGTAAATGTTTTGTTATCTGGTGTTAAAGTCACGGACAATACTTCTTAAAATAAAATACGTAAATGTTTTGTTATCTTATATTAAAGCACTTGTCAAAATACGTAAATGTTTTGTTATCTAGAATTGAAGTCACTAATCATACTTCTAAAAATACGTGTTTTGTGTTGTATAAAATCCTTTTTAAAGCTTAAAAAGAACGAACAAAAAACAAGAATAAAAAACCAAACACCTACAGAATAAAAACAAACAGAATGTTCCTTGCTGCTTTACCGTTAGGAGTAGCTAATGTAGCAAGCAGCAAGGGATCTTTTATATGCACTTTCCCACAGACAGTAAAGCACATACCACGGCCTTTGATCAGTTGTAGTGAACTGGTTGGAACGATAAAACCCCCAATCAGTTGAATGGATCCACCGAGGTGGTTTGATCCTGCGACGCAAGCACCTCAAGCGAGCGCTCAACCGACTGAGCTAAATTCCGTCCACAAATAGAGAAAGACGGTAAAATAAGAATTAATATGCTTTAAACCAGAAGAACAGGCTCATATTTGTGAAAAAGAAGGAAATGCTATCAATCTACTTCTTTACAATATATACCGGCCTCGGTGGCATCGTGATTAGGCCATCGATCTACAGGCTGGTAGGTACTGGATTCGGATCCCAGTCGAGGCATGGGATTTTTAATCCAGATACCGACTCCAAACCCTGAGTGAGTGCTCCGCAAGGCTCAATGGGTAGGTGTAAACCACTTGCACCGACCAGTGATCCATAACTGGTTCAACAAACGCCATGGTTTGTGCTATCCTGCCTGTGGGAAGCGCAAATAAAAGATCCCTTGCTGCCTGTCGTAAAAGAGTAGCCTATGTGGCGACAGCGAGTTTCCTCTAAAAAAATCTGTGTGGTCCTTAACCATATGTCTGACGCCATATAACCGTAAATAAAATGTGTTGAGTGCGTCGTTAAATAAAAACACTTCTTTCTTCTTTCTTTCCATTACAATGACACTGACTCCACATACAAGATGATAACTATGTCACCTATATCGACTTCGCTGAGCTCCATTACAGTGACACTGACTCCACATACCAGATGACAACTATGTCACCTATATCGACTTCGCTGAGCTCCATTACAGTGACACTGACTCCACATACCAGATGACAACTATGTCACCTATATCGACTTCGCTGAGCTCCATTACAGTGACACTGACTCCACATACCAGATGACAACTATGTCACCTATATCGACTTCGCTGAGCTCCATTACAGTGACACTGACTCCACATACCAGATGACAACTATGTCACCTATATCGACTTCGCTGAGCTCCATTACAGTGACACTGACTCCACATACCAGATGACAACTATGTCACCTATATCGACTTCGCTGAGCTCCATTACAGTGACACTGACTCCACATACCAGATGATAACTATGTCACCTATATCGACTTCGCTGAGCTCCATTACAGTGACACTGACTCCACATACCATATGACAACTATGTCACCTATATCGACTTCGCTGAGATCGCATAGGGCAAAAAACATGTAATTTTGTGCCAGCTGTCATTTTGCCTTTTTATGGAATACTCTCCAAGAGGGGTGAAAGGATATGACTTGATCAAACAACGTCATAACGTGTTATGATATAAAAGCAAACGTGATAACGTCATACTAAAGAAAGGGACAATTATGGCATTTGACCTGGTATGCATATTCAACGATATATAATGCACATTATTGCTTAATATCAACAAGTATAATCGTATAATTAATTAATAAAACGGTTAAATGTGACGGCTAGTATATATAACTGGCGCAGCCATTTTGTACCATCCTAGCCGTTGGTTACGTAATACGTAACGTGTCACGCCAGAAATTAGTCTTAGAACTGAAGAAACAAAACATACCTGATTTTTGCGGGTGCATCGCAATGTTCTGTAATAATATCCATCCCAGTAAGCCAGCAATAAGTATATATTATTTGTCAGTACAAAATAAACCATATCATTGTTAAAGTGTCGAAATAGCTGTACTGTTTTTGTCCCTACATTAACCCATGTACTGACATGAGAATCGGAGTGTTTTCTTAGTTAATTGGTCTTTTCTCTCGTGGCTTGTACCTGTGGTTCCTGATTGGCAGGTGTATATTTTGGACGGTTACCAAGTCAAAGTGTCTAGACACAAAAACAATACGTGCACGTTTTATAAAGAGCACCTGTAGGCTATTGTGGGGTAGCCGCGTGGCCACCCCTAAAATGATAATGGACATTACCAGCCGTCCTGCTTTTTTACTGTAAATAATTCTGTGAAACCCTTGATTAAGTAGACTTTACCATCTAAAATCACAAAACCGACCAATTACGTAGTCCCAAAGAAAAGAAAATTATCACTTGTGTATCGTGAGTGGTCGTTTTTATTCCAATGTACCCTACCAATAGGCCTAATAATATGCATTTTTTCTTTGGATTTTTTAAGAGAGAAAAATACAATAACTCCATTTCGTTATATTAATGCAAATTGAAATATATTTAATTAAATTATTTATTATAGTATCAAATCATTTATGTTGTTTTTCAAGTCAGGTTGATAAAAGCGAAGCGTCTTGTCTATACACTGACTACCTTTGTTTATACACTGTGCATACTGGAGTTGGTCGGAGCTGACGTCACTTCGCCCCAAGCTAGAATTCCTGACACTCCGGAAACAAAAGAAAATGGCTGCCCTCAGTTAGCAGGAATAATTAAAGTTGTTTTTTTATCAACTCTAAAATTACGCGTTTTTTATTTCTTAAAGTGTCAGTATGTGTTGGTCGTCCGGGTATGCAGCTTTCCAACATATCACCATAGTTTGACACCCAATAGCCGATGTATTTTTCGTGCTGGGGTGTCGTTAAACATTCATTCATTCATTCCTTTGCAACATATCAGGCTCATATTTGAAGTTGACCCTCCCTTTAATGTTTTTAAAAAATGTGTTTTGTTTAAACACACCACTAGAGTACATTGATTTCATATTAATTACATCATATACTTGGGAGGCTTTCACCCCTCTTGAAGAGTATTCCACAAAAAAGTAAAATGGCAGACTGCAGAAAAGTGCATGTATTTTGCCCTATGCGATCTCAGCGAAGTCGATACTGGCGACATCGTTACAGTCTCATATGTGGAATCTGTGTCACTGTAATGGTTTTTTCACAACTTGTGTCTGGTCAAAATTTTGGGGAAATCTAACGGTAATTAAAGGTAGGAGAGTAATTTATCGTAGTTGTTAACAATTTGGTTGAGACTTTAGTTTCAGAATTGTGGGTCTAATCTGAATATGGAGCTAAACTCAGAATTTCAACCTTCAACGGGGCGTCTCATTAACATATATAGTCATGAGCCACCCTTGGTACGTCACATGTGCACAGAACATACACTAGTCAATGGATCTGTAGAATGTCTATGTTTACTTCCAGAATTGTGTGATGTAAACGACTGTGGTATAGGTATACTGTGTACCATGTATAGTGATGGGACGTTACGTTGGGAAGGAAGGAAATGGTTTATTTAACGACGCACTCAACACATTTTATTTACGGTTATATGGCTTCGGACATATTGTTAAGGACCACACAGATACTGAGAGAGCAAACCCGCTGTCGCACTTCATGGTCTACTCTTTTCGATTCGTAGCAAGAGATCTTTTATATGCACCATCCCACAGACAGGATAGCACATATCACGGCCTTTGAAATACCAGTCGTGGTGCACTGGCTGGAAAGAGAAATAGCCTAATCGACCCACCGACGTGGATCGATCCCAGACCGACCGCTCATCAGGCGATCACTTTACAACATTTTAAAATTTTATTTCCATAACAATTTTTCCTTTTCTTCATACCTCAAGCCAAAGTATGATGTTGATACTCACTACATAGTTTGACACCCAATAGTTGATGTATTTTTTGTGCTGGGATGTCGTTAAACATTCATTAATTCAAACCAAAGTGAAATTATTGACAAAACAAAATGAAACAAACACTTTTATTTCAGACTGAAACGGGGTATAATTGAATATTTACCTACTGCCGTCGTTACCTTTATAATCAATAACTCTTAGACACTCTATCCGAGTCCACAGTATTGATTTGTTTGAAATAAAATATCTGGCTCCTTAGCACACACCTGCGACTTGATTGTTCACCTGCAATTTGCACCGACTGATCTACGTGGGTTTTTAAAACACTGTAACTATCTGCAGTTAAATCAGGTTTTCATTAACGCGTAATCAATAGCCAGGACCAATTATATTTAAGGTTGGTGTTTCAGTGTTGTAGTAAAACATTCGTCTCGAACGCCTATCCTATTAGAATGATTGTTTTATGCTCACCTGCTATCAAAACAAAATCGCTACCTGGCAGTTGTCATCAAAAGAAAGAACGTGTGACCTTATGAGATGTTACGGGACGGTGGACGTAGCCCAGTGGTACAGCGCTCGCTCAATGCGCTGTAGGTCTGGGATCGATCCTCGTCGGTTGGCCCATTGGGATATTTCTCGTTCCAGCCAGTGCGCCACGACTGGCATATCAAAGAACGTGGTATGTGCTACCCTGTCTGTGGGATGGTGCATATAATAGATTTCTTTGTTGCTAATCGAAAAGAGTAGCCCATGAAGTGTCGACAGCGGGTTTCCTCTCTCAATATCTGTGTGGTCCTTAACCATATGTCTGACGCCATAATATAACCGTAAATAAAATGTGTTGAGTGCATCGTTAAATAAAACATTTCTTTCTTTCATGAGATGTTACAGTTCAAGTGTGCGTTTTGTTTAGCGATATCACTAGAACACACTGATTTATTAATGATCGACTTTTGGTAATTCGTACAAGACGTTTTTTAAGAAAACCCGCTATATTTTTTCTGTCATCAGCAAGGGATCGTTTATAATATGCATTTTCTCCACAGACAGGACAGCACACACCACATCCTTTAAAACCAAACATAATCTCGTGGGTCAGCTGATGATGTTTGTTCCCACGACCAAAGCAAAGAACCTCCGGTGAACACTACCAATTCAGCTAAATCCCTCTCCTAAATGAGCATAGATTAAATTAATTAATGTTTAATGACACCCCAGCACAAAAATACACATCGGCTGTTGGGTGGAGCACAGAAAAAGAAGAAGAAGAAGACATTTTTTATTTAACGGCCAGTGCACCATGACTGGTATATCAAAGGCCGTGGTATGTGCTATCCTCTCTGTGGGATGGTGCATATAAAAAATCTCTTGCTACTAATGGAAAAGAAATGTAGCGGATTTCCTCTCTAAGACTATGTCAAAATTACCAAATGTTTGACATCCAATAGCCAATGATTAATAATCAATGTGCTCTAGTGGTGTCGTTAAACAAAACAAACTTTTATTTAACGATGCATAATCTCACAGACAGGATAGGACATACCATGATCTTTGTTACACCAGTTGTGAAGCACTGGCAGGAACAAGAAATAGCCCTATGGGCCCACCGACGGGGATCGAGCCTAGACTGATCGCTCATCATAGACGACGTCGAAAGATGTGAACAACTGTGTGTGTGTGTGTGTGTGTGTGTGTGTGTGTGTGTGTGTGTGTGTGTGTGTGTGTGTGTGTGTGTGTTTGTGTGTGTTAATTACAATATCATATATATAACATGATTATTTATAATCGGCTCCAGACATAATAAAACAATTTCTTCAAATTTGTAGAATTATTAACTTTCGGGTTTTTGACAACAAAGGGACCAGATCATGATTCAGTATGTTATGCTATCCTACAATGAAATAGTGTAGACCAACACATCATTGTTTGGTTTGTGTTGGTGCATGTGGGTCACACCTAACTATGTGGAGTATTTCAAGTCTCTAATTTCAATAAACATTACACACTGAGTCAATTAGTGGATTATATTAGTGTACTTTTGTCGTTATAGATTTCCATTTGAATTTTTACTAAAATCATCCCTTTTTTTGCAAAAATATATTGAACATGTTTTATGTTAAAATGACAGTAGTTGGAACGAGACAAAATCCAATCAGTTGAATGGATCCACCGAGGTGGTTCGATCCCGCGACGCAAGCACCTCAGACGAACACTCAACCGACTGAGCTAGATCCCACCCTCTACAGTAAGGATTCTGTGTAGAAACGTTGTGTTAAAATGTAACTTCCCCAACTAAGTAATTAACAGTCAGCAGTAATACCAATAACATATAGATTTCATATGAATATGATATATGTTTGCAAATTAGCAATTTTATTGCATCTTTTTTTTTGAGTTTACGGTGAAATTAAAATAAGAAATAATTGTCAAATCTTTTATAAAATTTACTTTTACAAACAAGTCATACAGTAAACAAATTAAATTACACTGAAACATAATACACTTAGCAATCTTGATACTCACATCTGAAATGTTAATATTGTGAAAATAAATATGTTCAGTTGATTGGTTATGGACACTACCAGATGTTACATCTGGCTATGAACAGTAGATTTGCAGCTGATGAAATGGAAACCATTAATAATTATCTCAAACATTTTAAAACTGTTTTTTTTAAATACGGAAAATGTTATTTGTTTTCTTTCAAACCGTTTATGTGGCAAAGATAAAATATTTAGGTTTTACAACAATTATTACACCATTAATTTGTTGGAAAACTTTAATTAAAAGAAGTAACTAGTGTAGTGTCTGTAACCACCCTATGTTGGCAGATGGAAAAGAAAGGTTTGGGCTTACAAACATTAAACATTCTACATCAGAACAATATAAGTTTTGGGTACCACAATTAAACTTTATTTCTGGACCCATGTGGAAGGGAATGGTGGCCTTTATTGTAAAAAAAGTCGTATATTATCTTTTATCGGTGTAAAAAAAAATTCAAAAAAATTCATTCAAATCTATATATAGATCGTCTGTCAACTACGGGGTTGGGGGGGGGGGGGAGGAGGCTGGCCGCTCCAGCTTCAGAGTTTGGAGCAGTGCCCCCCGTCTCACAGCTTCCGACGCCAATGATCATCACACGAGGGCTTTATCACTGACCTACCCCCCCCCCCCCCCCAACTGAATAGTGCATATGGGGCTGGAAGATTCCAGCATCTTCATGTTTGTAAACCTGATAACGTAACCGCTGCCTTATCGAAGTTGTTAAGAGTTGTTTCACAGCAACTTTGTAAATTGGTTAATTATCAATATTAAATATTATATTTATAGTATGAAAGTACAGAAAAAAGTATTAAATATAAATGGAGTTAAAAATATATTGCGAAACAAATTTGAAATCGAAAGGTTTATTTCATACAAAAATTGTGAACATGAAATTTTCAATAATCAATGGACACAGTGGCTGAATCTTTTTAACTGAAACTTCTTATAAATAGCTTGTTTCCAATTACAGGTCTTTTTGTTTGTAATTGCAGGTTTTTTCGTTTCGAAATATAAGTCTCTTTTCGTAGCATAGATTTTAAGCCCCCCCCCCATTATTTATTTATTTATTTATTTATTTATTTATCTATCTATTCATTCATTAATTTCTTTCTATTCTATTGTATTTTCTTTCTTTCCTTCTACTTTTCTCAACTCTTCCAAGATATGAATCATAGCATCTTGGCTTTCTTTGCCAATCCCCAACCATATGGGAACACTTTAAATATATTTATATGTTAAATTACTATAATATTATGCATTTTCACTTATATAGCAACTCTATTGTAAGGCCATGAGTTGTTTCACAATTAATCACAATCGTTGAGGGAGGGTGGAGGGTGGTAAGCAATTTGCTTCGTAAGCCACCGTCAAAAACTAAAATTGTATTTCAACCATAGAAAGAAAGAAAGAAATGCTTTATTTAACGACGCACTCAACACATTTTATTTACGGTTATATGGCGTCAGACATATGGTTAAGGACCACACAGATTTTGAGAGGAAACCCGCTGTCGCCACTTCATGGGCTACTCTTTCCAATTAGCAGCAAGGGATCTTTTATTTGCGCTTCCCACAAAAAACACGTTTTTCCGAAACAAAAACATGTTTAGGTCGATTTTGTTTTCCGTGTGCGTTAACAGAAAACAAGACACATTGTTTCGCAACTGTTTAGTGAAAAACGTCTTTCGCGAATCAAACTTGTTTCATTTCAAAAACACGTTTAGGTGTTTCGCCCCGATTTGTTTCGCTGTGTGCGTTACTTGCGAAACTGAAATTCGCTACAGACAAAACGTCATTGGACAATAAACCAATCAGCGAACGAATACGAGGCACATGACATCAAAATGGCATCTGCCGGTGAACCGGTGTGGACCTTTGCAAGCGAGGAACTGTTATTAGAAAAATGGGCAGGACGACCGTGTCTCTATGCTACGCTTCTCCAGAATATTTGGATCGAAGCAGGAAAGAGACTTCTTACTAGAATATTCTCTTTGTCGGCTTTGGTTCCAGATAATTTCCACATTATACTAAAGGCAAATCTACTGTCTTTTAATATCAAACCATATGTTAAAAGATTTAATTTATACACAATTTTCATTAAAATAAAATGGAGTACTGGTCATGTTTGTCACGTTTTTGTTTGCCGTGTGCCTTGACTTGTTTCGACGTCTGCGGCAGGTTGATCGAAACACGAAACATGCTTCTGTTTTCGAAAAACAGTTTTGTTTGCCGTGTGCGTTAGGCTTTAGCGAGGAAACCCGCTACATTTTTTTTATATATACACCATCCCACAGACAGGATAGCACATATCACGACCTTTGATATACCAGTCATGGTGCACTGTCTGGAACAAGAAATAGCTAAATGGGCCAACCGTCCTGGATCGATCCCAAACCGACGACGCGTCAAGCGAGCGCTGTACCACTGGGTTACGTCACACCCCTTCACAGTTATCCATGGCAAAGGTTAACAAACAGTTGTTAGTGAGAGAGAGAGAGAGAGAGAGAGAGAGAGAGAGAGAGAGAGAGAGAGAGAGAGAGAGAGAGAGAGAGAGAAAAGGAGGAGGAGAGAAGTTTGTTTTGTTTAATGACACCACTAGAGCACATTGATTTATTAATCATCGGCTATTGAACGTTAAACATTTGGTAATTTTGACATATAATCTCAGAGAGGAAACTAGAAATAGCCCAATGGGCCAACCGTCGGGGATCAATCCCAAACCGACCGCGCATCAAGCGAGGAGCGCTTTACCACTGGGCTACGTCCCGCCCCTTCTCAGCTATCAAAGTTATGTCCGTGACAAAGGTTAATATACAGTTGTTGGTGAAGGAGAAGTCAGTGTAATGACGTTACACTTCCGCATTCAGCTGTTACAACTCGCATTAAATGGGAGCCGGTACCGCAGAGCCGGTTTAAAGATCCGCGGGGCCTGTAGCACAAATGACAGCAGGTTCCCCTTCCCAGGATATACATTTTGCAAACCCCTCGTGGAGAGGGGGAAAATGACCAGGGGGAAATAAATGTACACATTACCGCGGGGCCCCCTGAAGCGCGGAATCCGTATCCTCGTGCTACATGTGCTAGTAGGATAAACCGGCTCTGCGGTACCAGGATGAGAACCAAGTATCTACCTGTACATCACTGACGCCGGTGTTCTATAACAGTCTTTAGCATTTATCTTTTCCCCCTAAATATTTATAACTCATAAAGGCCGAGTTGTCTAGATGGGTGTGATTTACTTGGCGACAACGCCATTGATTGGATCTGTGCAGGAATCGAAAACGTCATACACTGATGACGAATCGGAGTTCGTTGATGAACGATTCTCAGGCTCTTTGCGGGATCGCGAAAAGGACAGCTGTATTGTCTGTGTAAAAGAAGAATTAGTCGTGATTCCTTACAACATGGATTTCTCCAGGATAGAAACTATGTTTTCTGATAACAGTAACAACAGCACTGGAGGTGACACATCTTCTGATGCCAAAGGTATGAGGTTCAGTTTGTTTTGAGAGACTTTTCAGTTTGGATTTACGGTAGTTTTCAGTCTTGTGTTGATTTGTTTGTTTCTTGTTTATTGTTGGTGGTGGTAGAGTGCGATTTTTGGATTTTTAAAAATGTATTTATTATTATTATTTTTTTTAATTATTATTTTGTTTACTGTTTTTTACCTTGTTTGTTTGTTTCTTCTTTTTTTCTTTTGTGTGTGTGTGTATACGTATGCGTATGCGTGTAATTTAATGAGTTCAGATTTGTGTGCATGTGTTTGTGTTTGTGTGTGTATGTGTATGTATGCGTGTGTATGTGCGCGCGCGCGTGTGTATGTGTGTGTGTTTGTGCTGTTTATTTATTGTTGGTTTTGTGTGTATGTGGGGGGTGGGGGTGGGGGGGGGGGTGGAGAAGGTTATATTGTTGGAGTATTTTGTTTTATCTTCTGATTTTGTGTTCTTTGATTTTTTGCCCCCTTTTCCATCTTTTTCTTTTTGACTGAACAATAAAAATAACAGAAATACGTATGTTGCTATGTTTCTTAAACAAATGACATGACACATTTTTCTTTCAAATAACGGATATTGTAAGACTAAAGACCATTTATTATTATTATTTTAAATGTAGAGCTAAAATACTCATTGGTATATACCATTCAAGTGCATTAGAGATACAACTTTACGTTGGTTTCAATATAAAATTCTACACAGATTTCTCGCTACTAACACATTTCTATATACAATACATTATATTAATTCAAATAAATGTACTTTTTGTAATCGTATGCCAGAGATAATTGAACATCTATTTTATGATTGTTGTTATGTTAAAGAATTTTGGAAAGATATTACAAACTGGATATTCAGTACTATAGGAGAGTGCATAATTATAGATAAACATATTGCCATTTTGGGTCTGCTTAAAAACACAAATACATATGCAATAAATTGGTTGATTATTAACATAAAATATTATATTTATTCCACAAAAACAAAAATTAAACTTCTCTGCCTTAAATACTATAATTAAAGAAAAGTTGGAAACTGAAAGATGTATCTTATTTTAAAATGGTAATTATGAAGATTTCAAGACAAAATGGGAGCAGTGGTATAATTTATTTCAAACAACATAAAAGTTTATTAAATCTATCAAATATTGAGATATATTTATTTCTAAAATACCTTCTTCGCACTTTCTACTCCTTCACACACCTTTTCCTAATACTTTCTTTTATCAATACTAATTCCGTACATAACATCTTTTCCTTTTTCGTTTTTTTCCTTCTTGGCCCCAGATAATAATAATAAACAAAAAAAAAAATCAACAACAACAAAAAACAAACAAATTATCAACAACAACAATATATATAAAGTGTGTGGATTATATCTATTCGTGTGTATATATTTTGCCATTTATATGTATGTATATAAAACTATGTATACCATATGCAATTAAAATTGTTTATTGTGAGACAGTGAGCTCAGGGCACCCCAACCCTGATACTGCCATTTTATATTCTGGGGACAATAAAATATTTACCAAAAAAAATAAAAAATAAAAAATAATAAAAAGATAAAATAAAATACAATAAAATCCGGGGTTATTTGGTATTGGCCTTAAGGCTGGTAGATATTGGGTTCCAATCTAGGTGACGGCTCCCACCCGTGATTCGTTTTAACGTATCACTACCCCGACTTCTGTCGATCTCACAAAGTGCTAACCATTGAGGGAACTATTTGCACTAACAAAGTTGGTTTTGTTTGACGACACTACTAGAGCACATTGATTTATTAATCATCGGCTACTGGATGTCAAACATTTGGTAAGTTTGACATATAGTCTGAGAGAGGAAGCTCGCTACATTTTTCCATTAGTAGCAAGGGATCTTTTATAAGCATCATCCAACAGACAGGACACATTTGATATACCAGTCGTGGTGCACTGACTGGAGCATGAAATAGCCCAATGGGCCCACCGACGGGTATCGATCCCAAACCGACCGCTTTACCACTGGGCTACATCACGCCCCCTTATCTATATGATGCTTTATACTTAAAACATGTGAAGTTAAGATAATGTTGTTGTTTTTGTATAAAACAGGGAAAAGCAGGATGTGTGTTTATTTATTTATTTTATTTTTATTTTTATTAAAAAATAAAATAAAATTGGGTGGGTGGGGGGGGGGGGGGGGTGGTGTCAAATAAAAGTCTTGCTAGGATTGAAAATTAAGGGTATCCCCTTTAAAGTCTCGATAGACAACTCAGATATGTGAAGTGTGTGTCACAAACAGCGTGTTTGAACCATAAATTGCATATAAGCACTAAGATATATTACAATGAAATTATTGTATACGATCATGTCTTCTAATGTGATGAAAATTGATAGCTGATATACTCCGTATTTAATGATCGAAGATAGTTCTATGAAAACAAAAATTATTACCAAATGAATCTGCACCCGATTTTAAAACGAAAGCATGTTAAAGCAATAATTCTATAAGATTAAAATGAAAATCTATTGCCCAACGCCCTATCATTGTCAAAAAAAAAATCCAGTTTAAAAAAGGTCACCAAAATAATATTCTGACACAAACATTAGTGTGAATGTTGTTATACAGTATTAGCTACAAAGTGTATCCATTTGGAAGAAATAACGATTGTTGACATAACTACATGTTGAAAACTGGCCTCGGTGGTGTCGTGGTTAAGCCACCGGACTACAGGTTGGTAGGTACAGGGTTCGCAGTTCGGTACCTGCTCCAACCCAGAGCGATTCTTAAGGGCTCAATGGGTAGGGGTAAAGCCACTACACCCTATTCTCTCTCACTAATCACTAACCAACTAACAACTAACACACTGTCCTGGACAGACAGCCCAGATAGCTAAAGTGTGTGCCCAGGACAGCGTGCTTGAATCTTAATTGGATATAAGCACAAAAATAAGTTGAAATGAAATGAAAAAAACATTGTGCGAACAAATTATATTATTAATTTTGTACTTCTTTATTTCTTTATTTTATTTCTTTATTTCTTTCTTTATTTTATTTATTTATGTACTTTTTAATATATTTTTTAAATAATCAATTTTTAAAATTATATTGTTTTGTTGTTTATTGATTAATTAATAATTTATATATAGCTTTATTGCTTATTAATTAATTATTAATATATCATTATGATTATGATTATTATCATTATAATAATTATATATATATTATCAATATATTATTATTATTTATTATTATTATTATTATTATAATTATTATTATTATTACAACAACAACTACAACAACGACAAAAAAACAACAACAATAATAATAATAATGATAATAATAATAATAATAATAATAATTATTATTATTATTGTGTATGTGTGTGTGTGTATCCAAAATATTCCAACAGCGACTATGTAACAGCGAAAAATTTAGCACACTGAAGTGCATTAATAATTCAAATAAAAAGCGATATCTTCTTCTCCTGAAACATTACACCCGCACTGAAAGAGAGAAAGAAATGCTCATCTGAAATTAATTAGCTGAAAGACGAATTTCGAGATATCGAAGTCAAGCCATGGTTCGAGTTACGGAGATTATTAATTTTTTCCCGTATTACCGATACCTCGATTAGACCTGAATCGTCAGACACGAGAACCGCGCTGGTAATGTTACGAGTTCTGGAATGCTGAAAGAAGACAATAAATTAAAATGCTTATAATAGTATCAAGTCTTAAAATAAATAGAAGAAAAAGTACAAGCAAACAATTGACAAAGCGTCTTGTCAAAGAAAAACAAAATATTTGATAATATTTCAGTAAAAGCTATTTCAGAGTATGATTATATATCCGTGCGGGCGCATCTTTATTATGGTAAGATTGTCTTTAGTCTTTTTTTTTTGGACTGTAATATTAGGTCCTATCCTTAGTTTTTCTGTCTTCTTTATCATGGTAATATTATCCTTCCTTTTTTATCTTTCTTTATAACTTCCTTTCATTATTTCTTTCTTTCTCCTTTTTACTTATTTCTTCTTTTTCGTTTTCCTTTTCTTTAATTCATTCATTCTTCCTTTCTTTCTTTGTTTCGTTCTTTGTTTCGTCTAATTTTTCTTCTTTCTCGTTTGTTTCTTCTTTTCATTCATTCATTCATTCTTTCTTTCTTCCTTTGTTTCGTTCTTTCTTTCTGATTCTTTTTCATTCGTTTTTTCTTCTCCCTTTTCTTTTCTTCTTTTTATTTCTCTCCCATCAACGCGTAACGCCATTGTTTTCCTTTTGTTGGTGTGTCGCTAAACATTTGAACCATGCATCTACCTTCATTCATTCGTCTTAATCCAGCCAGTGCACCACGACTGGTATATCAATGGCCGTGGTATGTACTATCCTGTCTATGGAATGGTGCATATAAAAGATCCCTTGCTGTTAATCGAAAAAGAGTAGCCCATGAAGTGGCGACAGCGGGTTTCCTTCCTCAATATCTGTGTGGTCCTTAACCATATGTCCGACGCCATATAACCGTAAATAAAATGTGTTGAGTGCGTCGTTAAATAAAACATTTCCTTCCGTCCTTCATTCGTCTTAAATTCCAGTGTCATATCCTTCTGAAATACAAATTCTTTGCAATCTTCCACACAACTCAATTTGTTCAGTTCCGTTTAATTTCAGATTTTTCACTTTAATATTAAAAGCCTAATCAATAAAGAATGACTTTACGGCAATTCACTTACGCGATCAATGCCGCATCGGGATATTGTTTCCGCCGATACGTTATGTTCCTTAACTGGTAAACGTTATTAAGAGTCTCCATGGGACGTTCGACCCGAAACAATAGCAATTAACTACTGGCGGCCTCTCCACAATGCCCTTTTCTCAAACGTTTAGGACAGGTCCTGAAGCAAAATATTAAATCTTTGATTAGTCTAGTGTTCTGACGACCCTTGGGCCGTCACATTTATTTTACTTGTGACAAGCGATCTTTGTGAAAAACAGCACTAGAAGTTACACGGTTCATAGGAAACGCAGAGCTTTGATGAATTAGTAATAGACCGGTTTCTCCCGTGTCGTTCCGCGGCGTAACAGATCTCGTCCCACGACAATGGATACAGGATGATCATTAAGATTTTAACGGACAGCGAGCGTACTCGGCGATCTCGGTGTACCAATAATTGACATGTTAGATTTTCTAACTTGACGGGAGGTACCCCCCCCCAACCCCCACCCCCAACAAAACAACAACTACGGAATAAATAAAAAAAACCCCGCTGTAGTGTGTGTATGTGTGTGTGTGTGCGTGTGCGCACGTCTGCGTGTGTACGTATATGTGCCTGTTTACAATCATGTGTTCATTTCCTTAAAAAACCCCATGATACAATAATTTGTTAATTTGTTAATTAATAATGTATTAATTATAAAAAGATTGCGAAGATCCGTCCATCTGTCTGTTCGTCTATCGACTTTCCGTCCGTCTGTCAACCCATTCGACAGAATACCCGCTCATCCACCTACACCTCCCAACCCATCCACTCACTTTGTCACTGACTCACCACTCACTGTTTTTCATTAGTTCGTTTCCTTCCTGCTTTCACTCATCCTTCCTTCGTTCACTGAAGTTTTAAAAATCTGACATTGACATTATTTGTACTTTGAGATCGCCAAGGATGCTATATGCCCTATAAGTTAAAATAGCTCACTAATTCACTCACTCACTCACTCGCTCACTCACTCGCCCACTCACCCAACTGATCCATCCATCGATTCATTCATTCATTCATTCATTCATTCACCCATCCATTAATTCATTCATCTCCCGATCCATCCAGCGATCCATCCATCCATCCATCCACCCACCCTTTCATCTATCCATCCCCATCCATTCATCCGTCCATTCATTCATCCACCCACGTCTCTTTACAGTGACGTCAGCAAGTACAGACACGTTCCCTCTAGCATCTGGACCAGACCCACCAACCAACCACCATGACACAGACGCCGACCACCAGCTGCTGATCAGACCAGGACCCGACGGGACGAACCAGATCTCTGACGGGACGAACCAGATCTCCGACGGGACGAACCAGTTCTCCGACCAGACGAGCCAGATCTCCGACAGGATGAACCAGTTCTCCGACCAGACGAACCAGATCTCCGACGGGACGAACCAGATCTCCGACGGAACGAACCGGATCTCCGACGGGACGAACCAGCGCTTCGACGGCAACACGCACAGTAACGGGATGCACCATTCATCATCGTCGGACAGCAGCATGTACAACGGCAGCGGCGGTGGCGATGACGCGTGCTACAACAGCACGTTGGAGAAGGAATCGCAGGAGGAGCACGTGGGCTGCGTCAGTCTCTTCGGCACTCCCATCGTCAGTCTGTTCGTGGAAGGAACGGAACGTCTGTGCCTCGCTCAGATATCCAACACCATCCTGCGCGATTTCAGCTACAACGAAATCCACAACCGCCGCGTGGCTTTGGGCATCACCTGCGTGCAGTGTTCCCCGTCCCAGCTGGAGGTGCTCAGACGGGCTGGGGCGATGCCCATGTCGTCCAGGAGGTGTGGATTGATCACGCGGAGAGAGTCGGAGAGACTCGTGAAATCCTTCATAGAAGAAGTGCCTCCGCCCAGACTGCCCGAGGACTTCGCCTTCAAGGTCGTCCATTACTGCGGCTGGGGAAGCAAGGGACTCTTCTACCCAGCGAGATACAACAGCTCTAGAGCCAAGTGCATCAAATGCGTGTTCTGCGAAGCGTTCCTCTCGCCGAATAAATTCATATTTCACTACCACAAACGTCCAGAGTCCAGCTACCAGCATCCCGATGCGGCCAACTTCAACTCGTGGCGCCGCCATCTTAACCTGGAGGACGGCAGCTCCTCGGAGAGTCTGATGCACACGTGGGAGGATGTGAAGGCCATGTTCAACGGAGGCTGCAGAAAGAGATTCTCCTCAGCATCCGTCGCATCGCAGCAGTATCATGCTCCCCAACACGGCGCCATGGACACCGAAAAGCAGCGCACCTGTCTATCCTACGGCGGCAATCCTCAGCCCGTGTCGGCCAAATACCCGTCTTTCCCACCTCCGCCGTCTTCTGGAAGAGCTCACCCTGCCTTTCCGAACCGGCTATTCGGAAACATGACACCATCGTACGGAGACCTTCTGCGAACGCTGAGTTTGCCTTACAATATGTGGTCCATGGGCAACGGTTGTTCCCTGAGCTACAACCCTCCGGCTCCGATGACGTTCAACGCTTTCCAGGGACAGAATAATTTTCTGCCTCTAACTAGGTCAGTTCCGGTTGCGAGGATCGAATGGTCTGATCCTCGATGCTTGCCTCAAGCTGGTGTGAAAGTCATAGAAGATAACCTGGTGCCGGACTACGGCCACGGCGCAACAGACAGAAAGCGCCACGTCCAGAATAGAACGCCGTCTGCGAATACAAATAAGACGAAGTTGCAAGAGGTGAAACCCGAATCACGTCATAAAGATAGCAACATTGAGGACGAGAAAGACGATTCCCGTATTGCCACAAAACATACAGACAAGTGTGTCAAGGTTAGTTGAACTATAATGGAATTACATACATGTACACACACACACACACACACACACACACACACACACATATATATATATATATATATATATATATATATATTTATATATATATATATATCGCGCTAAAGAGGCATGGGGACCAGGCTGGAGTTAAATGGTAAAAAACGTTATAAGAATAAAACATAAAACTCTCGGATTCTTTTGGGATACATATGAAATCAGACCATGACAATTTAACATATACATGTACACATGTGGACCTAGAAGGGCCCTAGCCGTGACTAAGCGAGTGAGTAAGTGACCGAGGGAAGGAGGGAGGGGGCATTGACTGACTGACTAACTAATTGACTGGCTGACCGATAAGCAGACTGGCTGGCAAGATGGCTGGTAGGCTGGCTGACTGACTGAGATTCAAAAATGTAATCATATCAGGTTGGCAGCTCCAGAATGATAATACAAAATATTTATAAATAACGAAAACACTAGCATCGATTTGTCATGTGTCTACAAATTAATCGTTGCTGCACACAGATGTCATTGAAAGTCAATTTATTATATTTTTCAAACGAATTACTTAGTATTCAGTAAACAAAATTGGTTTCTCGTGATGTCATTCCTGTTGAGTAATGCGATCACTGGCTAATATTAATGGCTTTTGATAGTCATACAAGATGACAGAACAGGTGCTATTTAACCAAAACACCTGCGACGAATATTAGTGTCGCTAACTGTACCTGTTAGAGACCCATCGGTCCTCACGAGGGTATGTTGGAAAATACCACAAACACAGAGCTGTCAATTTGTCGTAAATATCAAAAGCTTCTACAATCAATAAACAAATCCCTCTGGCGACTGTTAACGCATTTGACATTTTGCTGGAGTTCTACATCTGCCAGATACTGTGTTTAGTACTATCGTCGCCATTAATATTGGATGTGGTCTAGTGGGTCAGATCCTGAATGAAATATCGACTGCAAGCGTTCAAAATTCATCCCGGAATGCCAATAGATTCATGTTCAGGTATATACTAGACGAACCGTAGGAAAAAATATTATATAATAATAACAGAAATAATAAAAATAATAATTAAAAAAAAAATGTTTATAATACTAATAAATGTTTATAATAAAAATAGTTTATAATTGGTACTAATAAAGATAGTAATAATAATAATAATTTTTTTTTTTTTTTAAATTTATAATAATTATTATTATAATTAAATACTAATTATTATTATTGTTATTATTATTGTGGTAGTAATAGTAGTAATACTACAACTACTATTATTATTATTATTATTATCCAATAATAATAATAATAATTGTTTATAATAATACTATTAATGTTTATAGTAAAAATAGTTTATAATAATAATAATAATAATAATAATAATAATAATAAATTATACTAGTTGTTATTATTGTTGTTGTTGTTGTTGTTGTTGCTGTTGTAATAATTATAATTATTATTATTATTATACAACCACAACAACAATTACTACTACAACTGCTGCTACTACTACTGCTGCTGCTGCTGCTGCTGCTGCTGCTGCTGCTGCTGCTGCTGCTGCTGCTGCTGCTGCTGCTGCTACTACTACTACTACTACAACTGCTGCTACTACTACTACTACTATTACTACTACTACTACTACAACTACTACTACTACTACTACTACTACTACTACTACTACTAATTGTGGTAACCCTAGAACAAAATCAAATGGATAATGAAATGATGCACATACTTGTGAATTTATATGTTTTGTTAAATGGACAAATGAGGGTGGGGTAGAGGTAAACGACATACCTCATATGAAATCGTAAGAAAACAACACAAATTTATAGGGGAAGGGGGGGGGGGGGGGTAATGGGGTTATTTTGGGTACACAAAAAATAAGACCATAATAATTTAAACATACAAATTTGGACCTAGGATGGCACTAGCCTTGAATATAATACGCCATAGTGCTACTCATATTCCATATATTTATTAAACACATCAAGGAACATTATTTTATCACTTGACATTTGTACAAATACTAACACTGATTCCCACTTCAGATTTCAACAGTTCCTACCAAAGACACCAAACAGGTTGACACAAGTGTTGATTACCAAGATAGAGAAATCGAGAAACCGAAAGGAAAAAGTAAGTGTTTTGAAAAGAAGAGAATAATATTGTTTATAACCGTCTGAAAAATCAAACAGGAAAGCATTTTTTTCCTAATTATATAATATAATATAACTGTGCATCACTCCTGTTACATGGGTAACCGTTACATGCATGCCCACACAAACAGAGTGTCGTACAATTAAAATAAAATGTATATTATATATAATTACCATTAATCATTGCATTGTTGCTTCATTCGCCATTTAGTTTTGGATTTATGATAGTTTGACACCCAATAGCCGATGTATTTTTCGTGCTGGGGTGTCGTCAAACATTCATTCACTCAGTCACTCACTCACTCACTCACTCACTCGTTCATTCGTTCATTCATTCATTCATTCGCCATTATTTGGTTTGCAGAATCTCTAAACGGTGATGAAGCTGATATCCAAAACAGCCTGTCATTGATGTCTGTTGGTATGTATACATTTACGTCGTATTTGTTTTTTTTATCATAATACCTACCCATAAGCGTACGCGACAGGGGACTGGAGCTAATCTTCAAATTCGGACAAAAACGATGAAGATATTCGGGGAAAATGTGCTAACCTAAAACCTTTTCACCATGCATTTCCATCGTTTTACCCACAGAAGTAGTTGTAACTCATGTCAAAACACGTAGTGATTCTTTTGCAACCCTATACACCTGCTTGGCTAGTCTGAAACAACGTTGTTATCCAGATTCGGGAATATTCGTTTAATTTGGGCAAAAACCAGCCCGTGCCGCTACAAAATAGTTAAGTACGAATGTGAATTAATCTATATATAATTTGATGATAATTCAATTAAAAGAAAATAATTGGTGTGTAAAAACTTGGTGTGTGTTTGTAATTATAACAACAAAGACATTACAACGAGATAGTTGAAGTCAGGAATATCAGCCCTAACATTTTATTTCAACTTATTTTCGTGCTTATATCCAATTAAGGTTGAAGCACGCTGTCCTAGGCAAACCCCTCAGCTATCTGGGTTGTCTGTCCAGGACAGTGGGTTAGTTGTTAGTGGTTAATGAGAGAGAAGAGGGTGTAGTGGTCATACACCTACCTATTGAGTAGTTAAAACTCGGTCTGGGTGGGAGCCGGTATTGAGCTGCGAACCCTGTACCTACCAGCCTTATATCCGATGGCTTAACAACGACGCCACCGAGACCGTCAATCCTAGCAGACCGTCTTCCAAACTCTCACTGTATTATGTAGCGACTATACGATGTATTTCCTTATTGAAGGGGCGGGATTTAGCTCAGTCGAGGTGCTTGCGACTCAGGATCGAACCACCTCAGTGGATCCATTAAACTTATTTTGTTTTCCCGTTCCAATCAGTGCACCACATCTGATCAAAGGCCGTGATACGTGCTTTCATGTCTGTGGGAAAGCGCATATAAATGATCCCTTGCTACTATAATGAAAAATGTAGCGGGTTTCCTCTCTAAGACTCTGTCAGAGTTACCAAATGTTTAACATCCAATAGCCGATGATTGATTAATCAATTTGGTTTACATGGGGATTGAATATCAGTAATTATGGAATTGGATATCAGTAATATGGGACTGAATATCAGTAATTATGGAATTGGATATCAGTAATATTGGACTGAATATCAGTAATTATGGAATTGGATATCAGTAATATGGGACTGAATATCAGTAATTATGGAATTGGATATCAGTAATATGGGACTGAATATCAGTAATTATGAAATTGAATATCAGTAGTATGGGACTGAATATCAGTAATTATGGAATTAGATATCAGTAATATGGGACTGAATATCAGTAATATGGAATTAGATATCAGTAATATGGGATTAGATATCAGTAATATGGAATTGGATATCAGTAATATGGAATTGGATATCAGTAATATGGGACTGAATATCAGTAATATAGAATTGGATATCAGTAATATGGGACTGAATATCAGTAATATGGAATTAGATATCAGTAATATGGGATTAGATATCAGTAATATGGAATTTGATATCAGTAATATGGGATTGGATATCAGTAATATGGGATTGGATATCAATAATATAGGATTGAATATCAGTAATATGGGATTAGATATCAGTAATATGGAATTTGTTATCAGTAATATGGAATAAGATATCAGTAATATGGGATTGGATATCAGTAATATGGGATTGGATATCAATAATATAGGATTGAATATCAGTAATATGGGATTATATATCAGTAATATGGAATTTGTTATCAGTAGTATGGAATTAGATATCAGTAATATGAGATTGGATGTCAGTAACATGGGACTGGATAGCAATAACATTATTAATGAATGAATGAATGAATGAATGAATGAATGTTTAACGACACCCCAGCACGAAAAATACATCGGCTATTGGGTGTCAAAGTATGGTAAATGGGAAATAACATTATTAAATTCATGACACCGTGGCTTAGGGTTTGGGTTGCAAGTCACTATTTATGTGATGCCTTATTTTTTTCTATCAGTATATAAACATATAAACAGACGTGTAGTATACATTGTGTGTGTATATATTGTAGACAAACTAAGAGAAGCCATCGAGGGTGAGAAGGTGAAAAGGGCTTCAGTTGACAAAGAACATAAAAGAATGAAGAGTAAGTCGTAAAATGTATTTTATATATTTTTATTATTGTCGTGCTACATTAATTAACAAGACACTGTGTTGACAATATTATCATGTAGTAGGAATCAATAATGGTTATAAATATTGAATGTTATACTGATAACAGGGACATACCTAAGCATTCGAAATGTGTACCAAAATGAGTACACTGCATTTAGATAGGTAGCTCGAGTGACCTCTAGCCCTCCCTTTGTTTATATGCTGTAGGGGAGGGCTAGAGATGACTGTGTGTAATACTTCGGTAATCGCTGACGACCAAAAGGTAGCACGCTAATGTGTCTAAAATACGTATGTTTTCCTAAATCTGATGCCACATAGCTTTAGTTTGATTATCTTGAGTTCAGTCATGACTAAACTTAACCAGTAACAACGCTACACGAAGAAACCCGATGCCCCTATACGAAACGAACCCGTGCTGTACTTTCTTGTGATGACGTAGAGAAAAGTGTAACTAATAATGGTTGTATAATATAATAGATTTGGAAATTAATAGTGACAAAGTGTATAATAATACTAAAACTCTGATGTTGATAAAACAAAAATTGAATATGGAACCACGCAAGGCATGCAATAAATAATACATACTGTACTTTTAAATCACATTGGGGTTGTACACTGTAATAGTGAGAGGTCACTAGGACAATTAAATATTGTTCAAAATTGAGCTATCGAGCTTAATATATATACATGTGTATACGTATATACTCTTAAAAAAAGTAGGGGAACTCTAATAAGAATTTACAATTGCCAAAATTGTAAGGTATATTAGCTGTGGGGAATGTTTATATGATAATAGTGAATTAACTGGGTAAACAATACAACCGGTAGTTCAGTATTACAGTAGGTTTTATGACCACCAAAGATCTTGAAAGACGATTGGGGTCAGAAGTAAAATTTGAAAGTTGACGTTTTTTTTATCAGTAAATCGCAAATTCAAACAATAAAAATGACTAAAAACAAAACAATAACAACTGTATGATCAACAGAATGAAAAAGATTGACAGAAATAATGTTCCACAATGATTAATGGACCTTCCTGGAAATTGTCAAAATCGAGAATGACACCCCACACACGTGTACGGGGAAACTGCGTGATGCATGTGCAAACTATGTAATGTGTTTCGGTGTGTTGATAAACAGACCCGAACGTTCTTTACTAGGATATCTGTGGTCAAAACGTATGTTCGCTCTAATAGTTGATATTAACATTAATATTTCAGGTTCCCCTACTTTACTAGGATGTCTGTGGTCAAAACGTGTGTTCGGTCTAATAGTTATTATTAACATTAATATTTCAGGTTCCCCTACTTTACTAGTATGTCTGTGGTCAAAACGTATGTTCGCTCTAATAGTTGATATTAACATTAATATTTCAGGTTCCCCTACTTTACTAGGATGTCTGTGGTCAAAACGTATGTTCGCTCTAATAGTTGATATTAACATTAATATTTCAGGTTCCCCTACTTTACTAGGATGTCTGTGGTCAAAACGTATGTTCGCTCTAATAGTTGATATTAACATTAATATTTCAGGTTCCCCAACTTGACTAGGATATCTGTGGTCAAAACGTATGTTCGCTCTAATAGTTGATATTAACATTAATATTTCAGGTTCCCCTACTTTACTAGGATGTCTGTGGTCAAACGTATGTTCGCTCTAATAGTTGATATTAACATTAATATTTCAGGTTCCCCTACTTTACTAGGATGTCTGTGGTCAAAACGTATGTTCGCTCTAATAGTTGATATTAACATTAATATTTCAGGTTCCCCTACTTTACTAGGATGTCTGTGGTCAAACGTATGTTCGCTCTAATAGTTGATATTAACATTAATATTTCAGGTTCCCCAACTTGACTAGGATATCTGTGGTCAAAACGTATGTTCGCTCTAATAGTTGATATTAACATTAATATTTCAGGTTCCCCTACTTTACTAGGATGTCTGTGGTCAAAACGTATGTTCGCTCTAATAGTTGATATTAACATTAATATTTCAGGTTCCCCTACTTTACTAGGATGTCTGTGGTCAAAACGTATGTTCGCTCTAATAGTTGATATTAACATTAATATTTCAGGTTCCCCTACTTTACTAGGATATCTGTGGTCAAAACGTATGTTCGCTCTAATAGTTGATATTAACAGTAATATTTAAGGTTCCCCTACTTTACTAGGATGTCTGTGGTCAAAACGTATGTTCGCTCTAATAGTTGATATTAACATTAATATTTCAGGTTCCCCAACTTGACTAGGATATCTGTGGTCAAAACGTATGTTCGCTCTAATAGTTGATATTAACATTAATATTTCAGGTTCCCCTACTTTACTAGGATGTCTGTGGTCAAAACGTATGTTCGCTCTAATAGTTGATATTAACATTAATATTTCAGGTTCCCCTACTTTACTAGGATGTCTGTGGTCAAAACGTATGTTCGCTCTAATAGTTGATATTACCATTAATATTTCAGGTTCCCCTACTTTACTAGGATGTCTGTGGTCAAAACGTATGTTCGCTCTAATAGTTGATATTAACATTAATATTTCAGGTTCCCCAACTTGACTAGGATATCTGTGGTCAAAACGTATGTTCGCTCTAATAGTTGATATTAACATTAATATTTCAGGTTCCCCTACTTTACTAGGATGTCTGTGGTCAAACGTATGTTCGCTCTAATATTGATATTAACATTAATATTTCAGGTTCCCCTACTTTACTAGGATGTCTGTGGTCAAAACGTATGTTCGCTCTAATAGTTGATATTAACATTAATATTTCAGGTTCCCCTACTTTACTAGGATATCTGTGGTCAAAACGTATGTTCGCTCTAATAGTTGATATTAACAGTAATATTTAAGGTTCCCCTACTTTACTAGGATGTCTGTGGTCAAAACGTATGTTCGCTCTAATAGTTGATATTAACATTAATATTTCAGGTTCCCCTACGTTTTTAAAGAATATATATATATATATATACACACACGACACCGTGGAATAATGATAAGATGAGATAGTTCAATATTATATCGTTGAAGATAATGCCTTACATTAACTGTCTGTTTCTCTGCAGATATTCTACGACTCCGTGCTCTGAAAGAACTTGAACTGAGAGAGGAGTATGCCAGACAACTTTCTTCCGTCAAAGGTAAATCGCTAAGGGCTAGGAGCTTAGAAGTATTATAAACTTACGTCATATCTATGTTACATTTTGGGTTTTATTTCAAAGCAGTTAACAAAAGAAGACACCCCAAAATCCCACACTCGTCGTTAAGGGACATTCCTGAGTTTGCTGTACTGTAAGATGTTTCCGAAAAATAAAATATTTCTACGAATAAACTTACATATTAAATATATTTTCTCGTTTAGAATATCAGTGTCTGTATATTCAATGTGTTTCTGGTCGTCTTAATATTTGTAAGAAGCTCAAACTGGATTTTTTCTTCAAATAATTTTGTACGTACGAAAAAAATATATTTTAGGAAATAAAATGGAATTTAACCTAATATAAATAGTAGAACGATCAGAAACACGTTTAATATACAGCCACTAATATTTTATGCAGAAAAATATATTTGATATGTAATTACAGTCGTTAAAAAGAAGTCTCTGTTGGTCGATAACATCTTAAAAATTGCAGCAGACTCAAGAATGTCCCTTTAAGAAAAGTTATAACATTCTACATTGGTCGATAATAATATAAATGATATTTTGAAGAAATACGGACGTTAATTAATAGAGATTATTAAATAAGCGCGAGGTTCATACGGACATCGTGAAACGAGTTGGTGAATTGTTGGAGCAAAAGTGATAGAACACAATTCTAAAACGAGTTTGATCATTTTAATAATAATGATACTGTTCGCAATGATTTCTTCGAAGCCTTCCAACTTTGTGCATGTATCAGTAAACAGGTGGCCATCTTGAATAAACAAAATTTTCCAGAGTGTTTGAATTTTTTAAATATCAGAATGTTTGAAGAAGATATTTTATATCAGAATACCAGAATGTTTTAAGAAGATAATATTCTATGTCAGAATGTTTGATGAAGATATTCTATATATTAGAATGTTTGAAGAATATATTCTATATCAGAATGTTTGAAGAAGATATTCTATATCGGAATGTTTGAAGAAGATACTCTATATCTGAATATTTAAAGACGTTATTCCATATCAAAAACCGGACTCGGTGGCGTCGTGGTTAGGTCATCGGTCTACAGGCTGGTAGGTACTGGGTTCGGATCCCAGTCGAGGCATGGGATTTTTAATCCAGATACCGACTCCAAACCCTGGGTGAGTGCTTCGCAAGGCTCAATAGGTAGGTGTAAACCACTTGCAACGACCAGTGAGCCATAACTGGTTCAACAAAGGCCATGGGGGGGAGAGAGAGAGAGAGAGAGAGAGAGAGAGAGAGAGGGAGAGAGGGAGAGAGAGGGAGAGGGAGAGAGAGGAGCGGAGAGGGAGAGGAGAGAGAGGGAGAGGGAGAGAGAGAGAGAGAGAGAGAGGGAGGGAGGAGAGAGAGAGAGAGAGAGAGAGAGAGAGAGAGAGAGAGAGAGGAGGGATGGAGAGAGAGAGGGAGAGGGAGAGAGAGAGAGAGAGAGAGAAGAGAGAGGGAAGGAGAGAGAGGAGAGAGAGAGAGAGAGAGAGGGGAGAGAGAGGAGAGAGAGAGAGAGAGAGAGAGAGAGAGAGAGAGATACGAGAGGAGAGAGAGAGAGAGGAGGGGGCGGGATGGTAAGCTCAAGTGATAGAGTGTTCTACTATCCTATCCCTGCCTGTGGGAAAGCGCAAATAAAAGATCCTTTTTGCTGCCTGTCGTAAAAGAGTAGCCTATGTGGCGACAGCGGGTTTCCCCCTCTAAAAAACAGTGTCAGAATGACCATATGTTTGATTGACGCGTCCAATAAACCGATGATATAAGATGTTGACAATGTTTGACAATTAATGTGCTTCTAGTGGCGGCGTCGTTAAATAAAACAAACTTTTTTTCCATATCAAAATGTTTGAAGAAGATATTCTGTATCAGAATGTTTGTAAAAGATATTCTGTATATCAGAATGTTTGAAGAAGATATTCTATATATCAGAATGTTTGAAGACGATATTCTATATCAGAATGTTTGAAGGCGATATTCTATACCAGAATGTTTGAAGAATATATTTATTCTGTAACAAAATGATCACAGAGTTATAATGTCACGGGTTCTGTTTCAGAAAACATCTTGTCCGAGATAGAACAGGAACGCCAAGCTAAGCGGCGTTTAGAAGACGAGCTAAAAGGTTAGGACATTTTAAATTAATTTCAATTAATTCTTGTGATAAAATATGTAATTAAGGGGCAAGCATGTTTTAAACAGAGAGAGAGAGAGAGAGAGAGAGAGAGAGAGAGAGAGAGAGAGAGAGAGAGAGAGAGAGAGAGAGAGAGAGAGAGAGAGAGAGAGAGAGGGGGGAGAGGAGAGGGGGGGGAGAGGGAGGGAGGGAGGGGGAGAGGGAGATGAATCGGAGAGAAGAGAGAGAGAGATAAGCGGAGGGAGAGAGAGAGGGGGGGGAGGGAGGGGAGAGAGATAGAAAGAGAGAGAGAGAAGAGAGAGGGAGGGGAGGGAGGGAGGGGAGAGAGAGAGAGAGAGAGAAGGAGAGAGAGAGAGAGAGGAGGGGGCGGGATGTAGCTCAGTGATAGAGTGTTCTAGATGGACTAACAAACCCACCTCCCACACAGTACCTCGACATATTAAGCTGACATTTGAAGTATAGCATTATCATGTACTGTAAAATATTAACTTTGACATTCATGGCAATTTACACTTCTTTTTTGTTTTTACAGAGTTTTAGTCCTTGAACTTCCGAACTTTGCTTTTTGCAATGCCTCAAAATATTGATTTGAAATCTTTTGTATAGCTGTACAATATATGTACTGTTACAGATCAAGCTTCCCATCACATGGCCTCAGATTACAGTTATCTTCCCATTTGGTTGTCCAAAATCCGGAAGTTTCACCGCGCAAGTAGTCTGCTGTTTGACTGTGATTATTTCATGGCAGACAGCTGTGAAGTGGCAACTGTTTGACTGAAGTGACAGGGGATAGCATGTAGTTTGTAAACATGTGTAACTTGCTGACATTGAAGACTTGTTTGTGGTAATTCCGGCCCATGCAAAAGTAGTTCTTTTTGTGTAAAATGGGTCTACTCCGGCCTGGTTTAGAGGGTGTGTCTGTTTAAACCAATATGCTGGGAGAAAGAGCTGGACAACAGGGGTTGTCCTTTTCAGGGTATGTGTCCCCCATGCAGGCAAAGGTACATACAAAACTTCACGGGCCTGCTGATATTAATAAAAATGTTATAGCCACTAAGGCTATATAGAAACATATAGCGAAATTAATTGTGGTCTGAGGCCACATTATACCCATTTAAAAAAAATAGAGTTATGGCCCTTGAGTTTAGGAGATACGAAAAGTGTTGGGCCCGGTAGCAGTACTCTCAGAATGCTTGTTATTATTTACCCCCCCCCCCCCCCCCCTCCCAACAAAAACAACAACTAACATTGCAAATTGCATATTCTTTTTAATCCTGCTATATTCCTATCTTGGACACGGTTCCAGAGGAGTTCTGACAGTATGGATAGGTAAAAGGAAGGAAATGTTTTATTTAATGACGCACTCAACACATTTTACTTACTGTTATATGGCGTCAGACATATGGTTAATGACCACACATAGGCACTTCATGGGCTACTCTTTTCGATTAGCAGCAAGGTATCTTTTATATGCACCATCCCACAAGCGTGATAGTACATACCACGGCCTTTGTTACACCAGTTGTGGAGCACTGGCTGGAACGAGAAATAGACCAATGGGTCCACCGACGGGGATCGATCCTAGATCGACCGCACATCAGGCGAACGCTTTACCACTGGGCTAGGATAGGTGTGCTTGAACGTTCAGTGGATATAAGGACGTGTCAGGTGGTTAGTTTATTGATATCCACCACGCAGCTCAGTCCATCGTTTATAAAATCAGAAAAATTACAGTTTGTTTTGTTTAATGACACCACTAGAGCACATCGATTTATTAATCATCGGCTACTGAATGTCAAACATTTGGTACTTATGACATATAGTCTTAGAGAGGAAACTTGCTACATTTTTCAAATAGTAGCAAGTGATCTTTTATATGCACTATCCCACAGTCAGGATAGTACATACCACGGCCTTTGATATACCAGTCGTGGTGCACTGGCTGGAACGAACATACAAACAAGGTTACCATGTTTGCTTTACCATAAACTGTAAATATATGTATGTGCATGTAACTAGTGGTTTTTGGTCATCTATGATGTTTTTAGTGTTATTTGATCTATATAGGCATGAATTGTACAAGGTTATTGTATAGACATACCAGTCATCGTGGTGCACTGGTTGGAACGAGAAATATCCCAATGGGGCTACCGACAGGGATCGATCCCAGACCGACCTCGCATCAAGCGAGCTCTTTACCACTGGGCTACGTCCCGCCCCTAAAAAAATCCGAAAAGAAATTTTAAAAACCCACCCAAAAATCCCAAACGTTTCTTATTTATACTAATTACATATTTCTTGTTTCTTTTTATTAATTTATTAATATTTATTTATTTATTTATTTATATTTATTTATTATAATATTTATTTATTTATTATAATATTTATTTATTTATATATTTATTTATTATAATATTTATTTATTTATTACAATATTTATTTATTTATATATTTATTTATTACAATATTTATTTATTACAATATTTATTTATTATAATATTTATTTATTTTTAGAAACACAACAGTTACTTCAGCGACTCTCTCAACAAATGCAGGTGGGATCATGAAGATCAAGAAAGACAACTCTGTAATCCGTAATGAAGATTATGTCTTACTTGATGATTACAAATTTATATTTCTTAATTATTATATCTTTTTTTATTGCTTTGCTGGCGCTGTTCCAAAGGGGGTACTAGAGTGGAGCTTCCCTACTCTGAACTTCCGTAGAGAAGGAAAATTCAGGTTTCATAAATGTATTATATAATCACACATGTGCTTAACATATACTCTTCAAAAGAAGAAACGCAAAACCACATTGTCGTAACATTTGGAGAATTGATTTCATTATTGAATGGTGAGTCCGATAATTACCAAATGTTGCAGGATTGTTCACAATTCACTCTAGTCCATTGTGAGTAAGTGATAGGACACACCACCAAGGTCAAGGTCATCTGGAGTCAATACCGGGTGTGGCCTCCGCGTGTGTTGACAACTGCCTGGCACCGCCTGCCCATTGAAGCAACCAGAGTACGGATGACGTCCCGGGGGATGGTGGCCCACTCGGCCTGCAAGGCTGCTGCCAGCTCGGGCAGGGTCTGGGGCTGTGGTTGTCGCTGTCGGAGGCGTCGGTCCAACTCGTCCCATAGATGCTCAATTGGGTTCAAATCCGGTGATATCGATGGCCAAGGAAGGACATTAATGTTGTTGTTCTGTAGGAAAGCCGTTGTGAGACGTGCTGTGTGAGGCCTGGCGTTGTCATGTTGGAACACTGCGTTGGCGTTGGCCATAACTGGAACGATGTGTGGCCGGAGGATCTGGTCAATGTAGCCCTGTGCATTCAGGTTGCCCTGCACGTGGACCAGGTCAGTTCTGCCAGTGTGTTCTTCCATCATGACGTCGGAGCAGAAATCGGGACTCGTCACTGAACCACACCTGTCTCCATCGCAGTTGAGGCCATTGTCGATGAATCTGGCACCACTGCAGTCGGAGTCGACGGTGTTGTGGTGTTAAGATGACACCTCGAACTGGACGTCTGGCACGAATTCCTACCTCACGTAGGCGGTTCCGTACGGTGTGGTCGGATATCCTGCGCAAACCTGGTATTGCTGCGGCTGTGGAGGTGGCAGTAGTCAATCGTTCCCGAAGGTGGCGTACCCGGATGTAGCGGTCCTGCCCGGGGGTAGTGACCCGTGGTCGACCGGATCTAGGGAGGTCACGTGTTGAAAATAATCATGTTTTCTGGTAACGGTCCCACAAACGGTCTGGAGATGGTGCTTTGGGGACACATGGAATGCCCTGGCAACGGCCCGTTCTGGATTCGCCTGCGTCTAGTCGGCCGATGGCATTGTTTCTCTGCGGTTCACTGAGACGTGGCATGTCCTGGATTGTCAACTGTCGGCCAGATACAGAGGCCAGGCAAGCGAACACCCTGTACTTTTATACTGTCGGTGTTCATGTTGCACGTGCAGACAACGCACGTGCAGTGGTGACATGGTTTGCACGTGGCTGCGTTTTTGCGAATATTCACATTTTGGAACTTTATTGTACAGTAGCTGCGTTTTATCGAATGTAACCGTGGGAATGTGTTTGGGACATGCAATGACCTTATATTCACAAAGCATGAACCGGTAGGAAACATAAAATCGGAGTTATAACCCATTTGTACCCTTTTGCGTTTCTTTTTTTGAAGAGTATAGAATGGGTGAAGCGGGTGAAGCAAATTGTTACGGTAGTTATAACTTCTTCCTTTTTAAAAATGTATTATTATTATTATTCGAATATATTTGAGGGAAGTCTAAGTTACACACAAAGGCTGAAAGTAGCTGAAAGTAAGAGATTCGAGTTGAACTAACTTATTATTCTGATCTTACTGCCCCATATAAGGTTAGCTCTAACAATAGGATCATTACTATCATATTTTTTCTTGACTATCCCATTTCTATTCTATCTACTCTCTACCTTTTATTACTATATATTAAAAAATATTAATTATGTTAAATATTTTATGCCATTAGACATTGTTATTATGCTTTAGATATATATGATTATGAATATTGTCTGAGTCCCACTTTTTAGGAAGCCTTATTAGGCTCTGCCTGTTT